>NW_028317907.1:507500-680000 GCF_062004578.1 Staurois parvus
TGCTCAGGCAGACTTCCTCCAACCTATGCAACTAGTCCTCCAAAGCCTCTCCTCTAAGTCGCTCAGACAAGCAGTCACGCTCTGATGTCTTCACATACAATGCAGGACCAGTAGTCCTGCATTGTACATGTGAACAGAGAGGGCCCGCCCACTGCCCAAAGCATCACTGCAAGGACATTTTTCAGCAATTTCAGAATATGGATTTAACAACTTCAGGGTGCGAGTTTACCAGGATGATACCTGCAGCTGCACGTGTCATCATCATCACTATTGTTGTTTTCAGCCAGCGATGGACTTTTTTTGTAAAAGCAATCCTAGCAGCTAATTAGCCACTGGATCGCTTTTACAGGCAACTGAAGGAGGTCTGGGTTCCGGGTTTCAAGAGGAGTTTTTTAGCTGTAAAACACTCTAATGCTAGTAAACATGGTAAAGCGCGGCAAAAAACATTTTTGAGCGTTTTTTTGGATTGGATGCATCCTGTGGGGATCATCGGATTGTCGGCTTTCTTTACAAGTTACCTTAAAATAATCAAAGTGCAGCGCTTATAAAAGTATGTATGTGATTGACAATAGCAGAAAGTCAATAAAGTATCCACAGTGTTTCTCTGGAGTAATGCGAACTTCCACGGCCTTTACTGCCTCAAATAACAGAAATGCGCACTCACCAGAAACGCACGGGTTATGCGCATATATGATCAAACATTCCAGATGATAGGTACATCAAAGGTTAGGCAGCAGGCATCTCCCTCATGGTGGGTCATCACAGACTCCTTAATCAGATCCAGGGGTCCCCTTAAGGTCAGCCAGGTACTCCACACAAAAATCTCTTCTCTGGGTGTCAAAATGCTTTCTCTTTGGGGGTAATAGCTCCACATAGGAGCCCCAGAAAACAGATGCCAGAGATAGTGTAGTATTTCCCAGACAATTTTATTATAAAGAACACAGCAGGGCAGTATGCACATTCAAATTCATGTATGCACAGGAAAAGCAGCAGTACTGACCCCAGTAAAGATGGCCGCCGGGCCTCCTCGTGGCTCCGGCGGTGAGATGACGTCACGCTCTGCACAGCACCTCCTTAGGCCTTTCGTGCTATAGGCACATCATCAGAGGGGAGGCTTTACTGGGGTCAGTACTGCTGCTTTTCCTGTGCATACATGAATTTGAATGTGCATACTGCCCTGCTGTGTTCTTTATAATAAAATTGTCTGGGAAATACTACACTATCTCTGGCATCTGTTTTCTGGGGCTCCTATGTGGAGCTATTACCCCCACAGAGAAAGCATTTTGCCACCCAGAGAAGAGATTTTTGTGTGGAGTACCTGGCTGACCTTAAGGGGACCCCTGGATCTGATTAAGGAGTCTGTGATGACCCACCATGAGGAAGATGTCTGCTGCCTAACCTTTGATGTACCTATCATCTGGAATGTTTGATCATATATGCGCATAACCCGTGCGTTTCTGGTGAGTGCGCATTTCTGTTATTTGAGGCAGTAAAGGCTGTGGAAGTTTGCATTACTCCAGAGAAACACTGTGGATACTTTATTGACTTTCTGCTATTGTCAATCACATACATACTTTTCTAAGCGCTGCACTTTGATTATTTTACGGTTATATTGAGATTTTAGAGGTATTGTGGTTACCTGAAGTGTTCTAGCTGCTGTATATATAAGAGCGCTCACTATCCTTTATGCTGAGTTTTTACAAGTTACCTGTTCGTGGAGCGGGTCCGGTGTCACCCCGTATAGGTTGCATGCCGACGATCCCCGCAGGATGGATGGGATCTGCGGATTGGGGAGCATAATGGATCGGACTCTGATCCATTATGCTCAATCCGCAGATCTGAATTATCCTGCAGGGATCGTCGGCATGCAACCTATACGGGGTGACACTGGACCCGCTCCACGAACAGGTAACTTGTAAAGAAAGCCGACGATCCCCGCAGGATAGATCAGATCTGCGGATTGGGGAGCATAATGGATCGGAGTCTGATCCATTATGCTCAATCCGCAGATCCGATCCATTCTGTGGGGATCGTCGGAGGGGGTGTCACCAAGTGTTATCGCACCGGGTGACACCAACAATAGGGACGCCCCTGAGTGGAGTTACTCTTTAATAGAAGCAAGCTGGTCAAGGTAGCAGGCAGACTTCCTCTTTCAGGACCCTGGAGAGCAGCAAGCCAGACTGAAGGAAACCCAGACCCAGAGAGAAATATTTGGGCTTCCATTGATGACCTCTCCTTTTGAAAAATTCATTTACGTCAGATTAATTTTTTTGTTTTTTAATTTGCTGATCACACAAATCCTCATTAACGCCTAGGGGACCAGTAAAAAGGACTTTTACTTAGCTAACCCCTCCTCCAAGCTACGCGAGCGACTCCTACAGCCTCTTCTCAAAGGCACTCTCATGTCTCCAAGAACAATATTGGGCCAGTGGCTGGAGGATATCCAACATCATACAGTCCTTTCCTCCCCAGCCTTACTGTCCCTGGCAGGTACCTTTCCTACCCTGCAAAATGGCAGCGAAGCGGATTTCAGAGAAATGCAATGCTGGACCCCCACCTGCCAGTTTGGTCGCCAGCAAAGCATGCTGGGACTTTTACTTCTTCATCAGCCAAAGAGCAGCGGGCTGTTCATTATGCTGCATTCCTCTCAGTGTCAGGATTCATCCGTCATGGCTGAAGCACCGTCATCTCGTCACCGCACTCCGAGTTCGCTATAAAGAATTAGCTGCCATTAAGCCCAATAATTAATACCTTGGCAATGGCCCAACAATAGTAGCACGAGCCAGTCATCCAGCTAAATTACACATTAGATATCAATTTCCCATGTTGCCCCCGTTGTATGACGCCACGGATCGCATCTACATTGTTTACACGCATAAAGAACTGTTTCTATTTGTAGCTTGCTGTCCCTCTATAGGATGAGTGGTGCAGGACCATGGCGGAGAGTGCGGAGTACTAAGGCAGACGTGACGCAGAGTTTGCATCACAGCTTTGCTCCCGTGTAATTTGATGGGCCATGTTCAAGTTACTTTCCATGTGTTTCAGACGTGTAACATTTCTACAGAGTGTTGGCCATCAAGAGTACTATTCATGATGGTTACTTGAAGAGTCAACCAAAGTTTATATGCCATAGTTGAACATTGTCCTCCTCTATTCTATTTAGTTTGCTTTATCCGGTACTGGTCCTAGATCCAACAGCAGTTGACATTGTTGGACATATGGCAAAAGCCAGTGTCTAGGAGAGTGGTCTCCAAACTGTGGCCCACAGGCCAGATGTGGCCCTTGGGGCACTAATCCTATCATTGATACAAGATATTATTCCTCCTACTGACACCAATGATAGAGCAGTGTTCCTCCCACTGACATCAATAATTGGGCACTATTCCTCCCACTGACACCAATGATGGGCACTATTCCTCCCACTGACACCAATGATGGGCACTATTCCTCCCACTGACACCAATGATAGGGCACTATTCCTCCCACTGACACCAATGATGGGGCACTATTCCTTCCACTGACACCAATGATGGGGCACTATTCCTCCCACTGATACCAATGATGGGGCACTATTCCTCCCACTGATACCAATGATGGGGCACTATTCCTTCCACTGACACCAATGATAGGGCACTATTCCTCCCACTGATACCAATGATAGGACACTATTCCTTCTACTGACACCAATGATGGGGCACTATTCCTCCCACTGATACCAATGATAGGGCACTATTCCTCCCACTGATACCAATGATAGGGCACTATTCCTCCCACTGACACCAATGATGGGGCACTATTCCTCCCACTGATACCAATGATGGGGCACTATTCTTTCCACCGACACAGCGATGGAGCACTATTCCTCCCACTGACACCAATGGTTGGGCACTATTCCTCCCACCGACACCAGGAACGGGGCACTATTCCTTGAAATGCCACTAATGATGGGGATCTATGCCTTCCACTGACACCAATGATGGGCACTATTCCACCTACTTACACCAATGATGGGCAGTATTCCTCCCACTGACACCAATGATAGGGCACTATTCCTCCCACTGATACCAATGATAGGGCACTATTCTTTCCACCGACACAATGATGGAGCACTATTCCTCCCTCTAACACCAATGATTGGGCACTATTCCTCCCACTGACACCAACAGTTGGGCACTATACCTCCAACTGGCACCAGGAATGGACACTATTCCTTCTAATGCCACTAATGATGGGGATCTATGCCTTCCACTGATACCAATGATAGAGCACTATTCCTACTACTGATACCAATGATGGAGCACTATTCCTACTACTGATATCAATGATAGAGCACTATTCTTCCTGCTGACACCAATGATTGGGACAGTAAAATGTCCAATTGTTTAGAAAGTTTGGAGACCCCTGATATAAGACAGGGGTCAGCACATGACACCTTTTCTGCAGGCATGCGCACCCAACCTTCTGACAAAAGCACTCTAGTGGGTGAGGACACTTGAGGTTGTGCATGACCAAGCCCACCCAACAGTTTCAAGTCCTGAGCCAGGTCCCTCTACTATAGACGGCTAACCTGCTTGATGAGCACTATTTCCTGACTACTTGGCACACACATCTCAGCTCCACTGCACACTTTTGCTGGTTCTCCACCTCCAAATCCTGTGGTTCTCAACCTTATTGAGACCAAGACCCAGTAAATTCTTCCAAAACCTTCCATGCCCCAACAGAAAAAAGTTTATACTCACACAAATATGGGAATACAAAATATGTATTGAAACTCTGGAAGGCTCTTGATGGGGTTGGGTGTCACTGTAGGGGGATGAAGAGGGAGATGAAGAGGGGGTTAGAGGACTGTGCAGAAGACTTGGTGGTCCTGTAGGGGATAAGGTTTCTGGAGGGAGTTGGAGGAAACTCTGAGGGATGGGCTGTCTCAGGGGCTCTCCGGGAGTCAGGGGTTTGCAGGGGCAATGTGGCAGACTGGAGGGCATTGTGGGACAGTGTTGGAGGGCATTATGGGGAGGGGGTTCTGCAGCAAGCTAGGAGGCTTAATGAGGATGGGGGGGGGGCAGGGCAACCCTGTGGGAAGTTGGTGCACACTGTGGGAACTGTGGGGTCTTAGGGTGCAGGGGGCACGGTTAAGGGGCCCTTTGTTTAGAATGTTTGGAGACCCCTGCATTAGGCAGTCGTGTCTTTTCCATCCTTGCTGCAGATGTCCATTTTGAAAGCTTCTAAGCATATGGCATGAGGCAGAGAGGCTTGAAGACAGGACACGGCTTTCCGGAACACTTTCCTTCTGCTGCAGATGACATGGCGACACATAGCGCTGTATCCTTGTCGCTGGACAGAGACTGTTAAAAGCAAAATACGCTTATGTAATGATTTGTGGAGGAGAGAAATGGCGTCATCTCTGGGCAATGGCAGAGATAGAACTTTATTATACAAAGTAGCTTTACATTTCGGTATATACCGGCCATACCGGTGCGATTTGGGAATTGAAATTGCGATTTGGGGATTGAAATTGCACCAGAAATCGCATCTAATGAATGTGAATGTCAGTGTCTTAACGTGCGATTAGCTGACGCGTGATTTCTAAAGTAGTTCTTGCGTTACTTTTTCATTTGTTGTGATTTCATATACGTAGAATGTATGAAGGGGGCTGAAACCTGCTGACAAAACTGTGCTGTCAATGAGCAGACACACCGCTGGGGATTGCCAGGTCCCATAGATCTGCTGAAGATCCCTGCTGTGGCTTGTCTGAGCGTACACCGGATACAGCTGAACAAGTACTTGGATTAAAATAACCCCTTACATGCCAAATGGTCAGCAGACCACAGCGGGACACAGGCAGGATCGGCGGGACACAGGCAGGATCGGCGGGACACAGGCTGGATTAACCCCATACATGCTGATGGTCAGCAGGACACAGGCTGAATAAACCCCTTACATGTTGAATGGTGAACAGGACACAGGCTGAATTAACCCCTTACATGCCAAATGCAGACTGGTCAGTAGGGCACAGCAGGACACAGGCTGGAATAACCCTTTACATGCCGAAAGGTCTTTGGGGCACAGCAGGACACAGGCGGGACTGACAAAACACAGGCTGAATTAACCCCTTACCTGCCCGATGAAGAAAAGTCTGTGGGGTACAGCAGGACACAGACAGGATTCACAAGACACAGGCTGGGTTAACCCCTTATATGCTGAATAGTCAGCGGAGCACAGTGGGACACGGGCAGGATCAGCGGAATGCAGAAGAGCTGAAGGCCGCTATTGAAGCATCGTGGTCTTCCATAACACCTCAGCAGTGCCACAGGCTGATAGCTTCCATGCCACGCTGCATTGAGGCAGTAATTGCTGCAAAAGGGGCCCAAACCAAGTACTGAGTACATATGCATGCTTCTACTTTTCAGAGGTCCGATATACAATCCGTGTTTTATTGATTGCATGGAATATTCTCATTTTCTGAGATTGTGGATTTGGGGTTTTCATGAGCTGTAAGCCATAATCATCACAATGATGACAAATCATGGCTTGAACTATCTTGCTTTGCATGTAATGAGTCTATCTCATATATTAGTTTCACCTTTTAAGTTGCTGCACTGAAATAAATGAACTTTTGCACCATATTCTAATTTTTTGAGTTTCACCTGTACATTAACATACATAGATATACATTCACATACATAATTGTACATTCAAATACATAGATGTACAATAACATACATAGATATACATTCACATACATAGATGCACATTCACATACATAGATGTACAGTAACATACATAGATGTACAGTAACATACATAGATGTACAGTAACATGCATAGATGTACAGTAACATACATAGATGTACATTCACATAGATGTACAGTAACATACATAGATGTACAGTAACATACATAGATGTACATTCAAATGCATAGATGTACAGTAACATGCATAGATGTACAGTAACATACATAGATGTACAGTAACATACATAGATATACATTCACATGCATAGATGTACAGTAACATACATAGATGTACATTCACATAGATGTACAGTAACATACATAGATGTACAGTAACATACATAGATATACATTCACATACACAGGGAAGCATTTTTCTTGAGCTTTTCAAGCGCTTTTTGTAACGCAAAAAAGCATCAAAAACTCCTCAGTGTGAAATTAGCCAGAACCCTCGGTGTAGACAATATATTTGACAAACTTCAGCCCGGGTTCACATATATGCAGTGCAGTATATCGCATGTGATTCGCAGAGGAACCGCACCGCATTCCTGTGCAAACCACATGCTATTTGTGTGCGGTGCGATCGGAGCCGTACATTTTGTATGGCTCTAATCGCACCACACCAAAAACATGCAGGACCCTTTTTTGGTCTGCACTAGTATCGGATCGCATGGATATTCACGCCTATGTGATCCGATTCTGCACATCGCACTGCATTTTGCAGACAGATTTCGGGGTGTTGTTAACTTAACATACACACCCGCAGCGGTTCGCATGAATGGGGTGCGATTCTGATGCGGTGCGGAATTTGCACAGAAAATGCTGCGAATCCCGCACAGCATCAGTGTGATCCCGGGGTCAATGTGCCGGATCCTATGAATGTCTTCCCCAGGCATTGTGGTTGCAGTAGAAATGGAGATAAGTCAGCTATAGATCATTCTGTGGAGCGTTTGTATGACTTGAGGCTGTTTATTAGGACCAGCAGAAGGTCGGTTCCAGGAACCGTATAATATGGAAATGACATTGTTATTGGAACAGACAGCGCGGCTCGTTGTATATTATCACTGCAAGCAGCACACAGGAAGCTCGCCAAAGCAACACTGGCCCCTATGGTGGATGGTCACATTGGCAATATTGAGGAATATATAAGTGACATTTCTTCAACTGGTGGATTTGTTTAAGCCCGGGTTCACAATGATGTGGTGCGGAATTTGCAGCGTTTTCTGTGCCAATTCCGCACCGCATCACAATCGCACCCCGTTCATGCAAACCGATGCGGGTGTGTATGTTGAGTTAACAACCCCCGCAAAATGCGATGTGATGTGCAGAATCGGATCGTATAGGTGTGAATACCGATCCTATTCTAGTGCGGACCCAAAAAAGGTTCCTGAGCCTTTTTGGTGCGGGTGCGGTGCGATTAGAGCCAAACAAAATGTACGGCTCCAATCGCACCGCACACAAATCGCATGTGATTTGCACAGGAATGCGGTGCGGTTCCTGTGCGAATCACCTGCGATATACCGCACCGTTCACGTATGTGAACCCAGGATGAGCCTTTGGAACTACATTAAGTGACTTGATCTGCAGATCCGAAATTCATTCCTTTGATCTGTAGATGAATGAACAGAAAGATACAAAATGAAACAATGTTTCTTTTTATCTTTCTGTGTTAGCAGCTGAGCAATGTTGTTGATAAACATGGTCAGACTGCTTCTTTTTTTTTTTCTACTGTTCGAATTGCCGGGACCTTGCATAGCTATCATTAATCAGAGTTAAGTTGCCATGTACTGGGACAGGGGGTCCTGGAAGCAGGGCATTAGGACTGGACATTCCTTTGATCTGTAGATGAATAAACAGAATGATACAAAATGAAACAATGTTTCTTGTTATCCTTCTGTCTTAGCTGCTGAGCAATGTTGTTAATTCACCTGGCATGGCTCAAAATCTTGGCAAAATGTTGACAAAATGTTGGCAGAAATCGCACCGCACACAAATTGCATGCAATTTGCACAAGAATGCGGTGCGGTTCCTGTGCGAATCACATGCGATATACCGCACCGCACGTATGTGAACCCAGGATGAGCCTTTGGAACTACATTAAGTGACTTGATCTGCAGATCCGAAATTCATTCCTTTGATCTGTAGATGAATGAACAGAAAGATACAAAATGAAACAATGTTTCTTTTTATCTTTCTGTGTTAGCAGCTGAGCAATGTTGTTGATAAACATGGTCAGACTGCTTCTTTTTTTTTTTCTACTGTTCGAATTGCCGGGACCTTGCATAGCTATCATTAATCAGAGTTAAGTTGCCATGTACTGGGACAGGGGGTCCTGGAAGCAGGGCATTAGGACTGGACATTCCTTTGATCTGTAGATGAATAAACAGAATGATACAAAATGAAACAATGTTTCTTGTTATCCTTCTGTCTTAGCTGCTGAGCAATGTTGTTAATTCACCTGGCATGGCTCAAAATCTTGGCAAAATGTTGACAAAATGTTGGCAGAAATCGCACCGCACACAAATTGCATGCAATTTGCACAAGAATGCGGTGCGGTTCCTGTGCGAATCACATGCGATATACCGCACCGCACGTATGTGAACCCAGGCTAAGCCTTTGGAACTACATTAACTGACTTGATCTGCAGATCCGAAGTTCATTCCTTTGATCTGTAGATGAATGAACAGAAAGATACAAAATGAAACAATGTTTCTTTTTATCTTTCTGTCTTAGCAGCTGAGCAATGTTGTTGATAAACATGGTCAGACTGCTTCTTTTTTTTTTTCTACTGTTCGAATTGCCGGGACCTTGCATAGCTATCATTAATCAGAGTTAAGTTGCCATATACTGGGACAGGTGGTCCTGGAAGCAGGGCATTAGGACTGGACATTCCTTTGATCTGTAGATGAATAAACAGAATGATACAAAATGAAACAATGTTTCTTGTTATCCTTCTGTCTTAGCTGCTGAGCAATGTTGTTAATTCACCTGGCATGGCTCAAAATCTTGGCAAACTGTTGACAAAATGTTGGCAGAAATCGCACCGCACACAAATTGCATGCAATTTGCACAAGAATGCGGTGCGGTTCCTGTGCGAATCACATGCGATATACCGCACCGCACGTATGTGAACCCAGGCTAAGCCTTTGGAACTATATTAACTGACTTGATCTGCAGATCCGAAGTTCATTCCTTTGATCTGTAGATGAATGAACAGAAAGATACAAAATGAAACAATGTTTCTTTTTATCTTTCTGTCTTAGCAGCTGAGCAATGTTGTTGATAAACATGGTCAGACTGCTTTTTTTTCTACTGTTCGAATTGCCGGGACCTTGCATAGCTATCATTAATCAGAGCTAAATTGCTATCTACTGGGACAGGGGGGATCCTGGAAGCAGGGCATTAGGACTGGACATTCCTTTGATCTGTAGATGAATAAACAGAATGATACAAAATGAAGTAATGTTTCTTGATATCTTTCTGTCTTAGCTGCTGAGCAATGTTGTTGATCAACATTGCATGGCTCAAAATCTTGGCAAAATGTTGACAAAATGTTGGCACAAATCGCACCGCACACAAATCGCATGTGATTTGCACAGGAATGCGGTGCGGTTCCTGTGCGAATCACATGCAATATACCGCACCAGTTTGAACCCGGCCTTAAGGAATGATCTCCATTTTAAAGCCATATTGAACTTTCAGTTTAAATCAGCTAAATAAATTCCATGCAAAAAGAAAGTTAGGAAAAGTCTTACAGTTTTTCTTTCTTTAGCCTCAACAGCCTCAATAGAAAAGCCTGCCCCCTGCCAGCCTGCTGCAGAGAAGGACCTGTGTGGAAGCAGTTGTCTCTCTGCCAGGGGCGGACTGACCATTTGGAAACTCGGGCAATGCCCGAGGGCCCGGGGTCAGTAGGGGGCCCCATGAGATGCCCCTGGTACCTTTTTCATAGGCTTTTTTCAGTTTGGGCAAGGACACAGGGGCCCCATGATCCCCTATTGCCCGGGGACCCCATGAGTTGTCAGTCCGTCCCTGCTCTCTGCAGAGGTCCAGTACTTCACCTATAGCTCTGCATTCAGCACAACCTATGCCCCTTGCTGTATCACTCCACTCAACCCTGGTTGGAAATATTGGAAGGTAAATCTCACTCTTTTCTCTGTGTGGAAACAGTGGAGGGGAGTATTGGATGTACTAGCAGCTTTAGATACGCTAACAAACTGAAGCCAAACTCCAATTGACGCTTTATATGCAATTACAGCCACACAGTTTTGTTCATTTTGGGATAAAGGTTTTACATGAAAGCTGCTCATTGCAAGCACCCCTGTCCAGTGGTGTATTTAGGTTTTGTGCTGCCCTAGGCAACACAAAAATTGGGGCTCCCCTGCAAAAAGAGCCTGACATTGACCAAGAACACCCTGCCCTCCACCCGAACTTTGAACCTTCCACTACCACTGCCCCCCATACACCAGCCACCATCCCCCATGGCGAGAGAGAGAAAGACACTCACCTTCACAGCTACGGACATCCCCAAGAACGAGAGTCGGGCTATGCATACACCGTCATGAAACCCACAGCATCTCTCGGAACCCACCAGGTCCCCATGCCACGTGTGTCCATTTTCCCGTCCCGTGCCTTGGGGCAGTGCTGCCCCCCCTGAAAAATGCCGCCCTAGGCAAATGCCTTGTGATAAATATACTCCTGCCTCTGTCACTGTTAAATGGTTTGCCTCAACCCTCTAGCTGCTACATCTGCAGAAGAGCTTATTCTGCTGAAAGACAACAGACTCACCAGGTTAACTCACCAGGTAAAGCAACAGGATCACCAGGTTAAAATAAAAGAAAAAAAGGAATGCAGCTATCACTTCAAACAATATAATAAATGTTTGTCTTTGTGTTTATTGCCACAAGCAATAAAAAAGGTATAGAAGCTGTAACGTAAAAAAAAAACATAAAAAATGTCCAAAAACAATAAATCCTTCCCGCATATAAAAGAGCTTTGAAATTTCGGTGAACATTGGGGGAGAAGTCGCGGTGACATAAAACGCACACTACAATTGACACGTACTTATCATCCACGGTACATAGGCAGTGCCTCCCTCCTTCACACCCCCACACGTTTCCAGCTGCCTGCGGCCTCGGAGGAGACGTGTGCCGAGATGAAAGCATAAGCGGTGCTGATTGCGCGGTACGGTTACTAATTCCCCGGTTAGGCTGTCGCGGCACACCGCGATATTCACAAAAGGAGCCTTAGAGCCCCAGAACGGGTGATTATTGATTGGGGTCCTTCACTTCTTTACATTGTTTAAAGTGCTCTTGAAAAGCTCTCATTTGCAGCAGTTGTTGAGATGGATGCGATGCAGGGCGGGGGAAGAGCCATCAGGCTGCAGAGCGTCTATATAGGAAACAGAAATGCCAAATGCTTTCCTATTTCAGACCTTCAAGCACACGGTATAGAGCCACGGGGGGGGGGGGTTTATAATGGTTTGTCCTGGAAGGAATTCAGCCAATAGGAAGGCTTTACTATCTACCTGTAACATCTAGAATAGCGCAGCCCTTTGAAGGGCTCATCCCTTTGGTCTCAACTCTTATTTACATGTAATCCAATGAAAATAACAAAAAACGGATCACATGGTAATTTAATGATAAACCCGTTACAACGCGTTTCGGATCCAAATACACTCTCCCTTCATCTGGGGTTTAGAGACAGTTAGGGCTCATTTACACTACCAATTGTGGAAGGGCTCATCATACTGTTCTCAACTCTTATGTACATGTAATCCAATGAGAACAGCAAAAAAAGGAGTCCAGGGTAATGTAATGAAAAAAACGAAACCAACGCGTTTCGGATCCAAATACACTCTCCTTTCATCAGGGGTTTAGAGATAGTTAGGGCTTGTTCACACTAGCGATTGTGGAAGGGCTTATCCATCTGTTCTCAACTCTTATGTACATGTAATCCAATGAGAGCAGCAAAAAAAAGGAGTCCAGGGTAATGTAATTATAAAAATGAAGCCAACGCGTTTCGGATCCAAATACACTCTCCCTTTATCAGGGGTTTAGAGACAGTTAGGGCTCATTCACACTACCAATTGTGGAAGGGCTCATCAAACTGTTCTCAACTCTTATGTACATGTAATCCAATGAGAGCAGCAAAAAAAGGAGTCCAGGGTAATGTAATGAAAAAACCAACCCAACGCGTTTCGGATCTAAATACACTCTCCTTTCAACAGGGATTTGGAGACCGTTAGGGCTCATTCACACTACCAATTATGGAAGGGCTCATCATACTGTTCTCAACTCTTATGTACAAGTAATCCAATGAGAGCATATATATATATATATATATATATATATACTGTATGTTGAACTGCGTTTTTATTACAAAATATATCAAAAATATTTTTAAAAATACATTTCAAATATACTGTATGTCTTTAAAAATACAAATCTACATTTTTGGAATGCATTTACAAATATACGTAAACATATATGCTAAAATTACTTTTTTATATGTTAGAAAAAATCTGAAGAGTATATTAAAAAAATATATATTTTTTAAAATATATATTTTTTTTTAATATATTTTTGTCCCCAGCGGTGAGAAGCAGCACTGTGGGGTGTCCCCATTGTGAGAATGGAGCTGGTTGACCATGTGTTGAGGATCCCCACATGGAAGAAAAATATATTTGAAATATATTTTAAAAATATTCTTCCCAAATATATTGCCATATATTTGAAATGCTACAATTTACCCGTATTCAGTATATTTAAAAATATAGTTAACAAAATAAATAAATATGTATAATATACTGCAAATATACTGCATGTTGAAATGTGTTTTTATTACAAAATATATAAAAAATATTTTTATAAAATACATCTCAAATATACTGTATGTCTTTAAAAATACAAACCTACATTTTTGGAATGCATTTGCAAATATATGTAAACATATATGTTAAAATTACTTTTTTATACAGTTGCAAGAAAAAGTATGTGAACCCCTTGGGATTACGTGGAGTTTTGCATGAATTGGGCATAAAATGCGCTCTGAATGTCATCTAAGTCACAACAATAGAAAAACACAGTCTGCTGAACATAATACTACACAAACATTAGATGTTGCCATGGTTTAATTGCACATAACATGTAAACATTCACAGTGCAGGGAGGAAAAAGTATGTGAGACCCTAGCTTAATGACTTCTCCCAGAGCTAATTGGAGCCAGGAGTGAGCCAACCTTGACTCCAATCAGTGTGATGATATTGGATGTGTTGCTGACAGCTGTCCTGCCCTTAAAAAACACACACCGGTTTTGGGTTTACTGGTTTCAAGAAGCACTGTCTGATGTGAACCATGCCTCGCAGAAAAGAGCTCTCAGAAGACCTACGATCAAGAATTGTCGACTTGCATGAAGCTGGAAAGGGTTACAAAAGTATCTCCAAAAGCCTTGATGTTCATGGGTCCACGGTAAGACAGACTGTCTACAAATGGAGAAAGTTTAGCACTGTTGCTACACCATCATGAAACCCACAGCATCTCTCGGAACCCACCAGGTCCCCATGCCGTGTGTGTCACTTTTCCCATCCCGTGCCTTGGGGCAGTGCTGCCCCCCCCTGAAAAATGCCGCCTTAGGCAAATGCCTTGTGATAAATACACTCCTGCCTCTGTCACTGTTAAATGGTTAAATGGTACTCTCCCTAGGCATGGTCGTCCTGTAAAAATGACTGCAAGAGCACAGCGCAGAATGCTGCATGAGGTAAAGAAGAATCCTAGAGTGTCAGCTGAAGACCTACAGAAATCTCTGGCACATGCTAACATTTTTGTTGACACATCTACAATAAGGAAAACATTAAACAAGAATGGAGTACATGGGAGGACACCACGGAGGAAGCCATTGCTGTCCAAAAAGAATATTGCAGCACGTTTGAAGTTTGCAAAAGAGCACCTGGATGTTCCACAGCACTACTGGCAAAATATACTGTGGACAGATGAAACCAAGATTGAGTTGTTTGGGAAGAACACACAACACTATGTGTGGAGAAAAAAAGGCACAGCACACCAACATCAAAACCTCATCCCCACTGTGAAACATGGCGGAGGGAGCATCATGGTTTGGGGCTGCTTTGCTGCCTCAGGGCCTGGACGGATTGTTGTCATTGATGGGAAAATGAATTCCAGAGTTTATCAAGACATTTTGCAGGAAAACGTACGACCATCTGTCCGCCAACTGAAGCTCCGCAGAGGATGGGTGATGCAACAGGACAATGACCCAAAGCATACAAGTAATTCAACAAAACAATGGCTGCAACAGCACAGAATACGCCTTCTGGAGTGGCCCAGTCAGAGTCCTGACCTCAACCTGATTGAAATGCTGTGGCATGACCTTAAGAGTGCGATTCACACCAGACATCCCAAGAATATTGCTACACTGAAACAGTTTTGTGAAGAGGAGTGGTCCAAAATTACTCCAGATCGTTGTGCAGGTCTGATCTGCAACTACAGGAAACGTTTGGTTGAGGTTATTGCTGCCAAAGGAGGGTCAACCAGTTATTAAGTCCAAAGGTTCACATACTTTTTCCTCCCTGCACTGTGAATGTTTACATGTTATGTGCAATTAAACCATGGCAACATCTAATGTTTGTGTAGTATTATGTTCAGCAGACTGTGTTCTTCTATTGTTGTGACTTAGATGACGTTCAGAGCACATTTTATGCCCAATTCATGCAAAACTCCACGTAATCCCAAGAGGTTCACATACTTTTTCTTGCAACTGTATGTTAAAAAAAATCTGAAGAATATATTAAAAAATATTTATATTTTTAAAAATGTATATTTTTCTAAATATATTCTTCAAATTTTTTTACACATATAAAAAAGTAGTTTTAACCATTAGCCGCCCGGCCTATAGCCGTTTGGTGGCGGCAAAAATGTATTACCTTTCCGGGTGCACGCCAATTGGCGTCCTCCCGCACATGCGCAGTTCGCGCGGTTGCAGAGCCGCGCAGCGGCGCGATCTGTCACCGGCCGTGTACCTCGGACACGGCCGATGACAGATCTGAGTACTGGCCCCGTTGCCGGTGCCATGTGACCTGCTGTGACCAATCACAGCAGGTCACATGACAGGCAAAACCAAGAAATAGAGAAGAACTGTGGAATGTGGTCCAATCATCCTGGGCTGGAATACCTGATCACAGGGGCCAGAAGTTGGGTGACTCCATGCAACACAGATGTACAGCAGTTCTCAGAAACAGTGCGACTACAACCAAATATTCATGAAGTCATTCAAAGGAAAGCAAAATCTTCAAACATTTCTCAGTTTATATAGTGAATGTTTGAGTTTGTAAAGAAGAATACAAACATTTTTTTGAACAGCCTAATATTCGCTTTTCTTCAATTTTTTTGGAGGAACAATACAAATATGATATATTTTTCTTCATGTTTTGATTTGGAATAGAATGTGTTGTGTTCCCAATGCATTTGTGTGGATGGAAATAAAAGCTATTAGAAGGATTTTGAGCTTTATTCACTTTTTTTCAACACACTGCTAATATTTTGAACTCAACTGTATATATATATATTGAATACGGCCAAAATTGTAGCATTTCAAATATATGGCAATATATTTGGGAAGAATATTTTTAAAATATATTTCAAATATATTTTTCTTCCATGTGGGCATCCTCAACACGTGGTCAACCAGCTCCATTCTCACAATGGGGACACCCCGCAGTACCGCTTCTCACCGCTGGGGACAGTCAGAAGGATTACTTTATACTGTAAAGAGAGCCGCCAGTTCCAAACATAGAAGTGGCAGCGAGATATCAGTGTGTAGCTCTTGCCCCAGCGCGTTTCGTGCGAATGCATGTCTTCAGGGGACACTACTACTTTGGCTACATGAATCATCCCTTTAACTAATCTTCTACATCCTGGGGGCAGGAAGGTCTGCCTAGTCATGTGACCACTGTGATTGGCTGGCACAGTGGTCACATAAGAGCAGGTTCTGATTTATTCACCACTTTGGCTCTCACACCTGTTCACCCCTTATGAACCAGAGCAATTTTCACATTTCTGCTATGAGCCTGTATATTCAGTGATAACTTTTTTAAACATCTAGGGTGATCAATGGGTTAACTGTGTGCCCAGCCAATGTTTTGTGTACACAGTAATGTGATTTTACTAGGACATTTGCTAGATTTTATTCCCTGCTTTGCAGGGAAAAGAAATTCTAGCAGATCGCCACTGACAGGACACAGCTCTGCCTTGTTTACATAGCCAGAGCTGTGTCCTGTCCAAGGGCGGACTGACCATTTGGAAACTCGGGCAGTGTCCGAGGGCCGGGGTCAGTAGGGGGCCCCATGAGATGCCCCTGGTACCTTTTTCATAGGCTTTTTTGAGTTTGGGCAAGGACACAGGGGCCCCATGATCCCCTATTGCATGGGAGCCTCATGAGTTGTCAGTCCACCCCTGGTCCTGTCACTCTCCTCACTGATTAACAGGTTCTGACGCTCATCCATTGGCCGGCACCTATTGATTGGCTTCTGCTGTGACAAATCAAAGCGGCGCTCCGGCAGCGTCCCCTAAAACAGAAAGTGCAAAATCATGTTTATATATGTAATTTTGCACAGAACAGCCGCCCTGTGGCAATAAATCTGCAAGCAGCTCAGCCCTGCCCCACTCTCATTGGCTCACTGGCTGTGATTTACAGCAGTGGGAGCCAATGGCTCCTGCTTCTGTCTCAGTCAATGAGGAGAGGGGATAGCTGAGATTCCAGTGCACATCACTGGATCAAGAGGGGGCTTAGGTGAGTATTAGGGGGTGCTGGGGGGGGAGGCTGCACAGAAAAGTTTTTTTTTACCTTCATGCATGGAATGTATGAAGGTAAAAAACCTTGAGCCCTGGTTCACACTGATGCGGTGGGCAATTATCAGCATTTTCAGTGTGAATTCCGCACCACTTCAGATTCACACCCCATTCATGCGAACTGCTGCGGGTGTGTACATTAAGTTAACAACACCCCAAAACGCGGTGCGACGTGCAAAATCGGATCACATAGGTGTGAATACCCATTTGATCCGATTCTAGTGCGGACCCAAAAAAGGGTCCTGCATGTTTTTTGTGCGGGTGCGGTGCAATTAGAGCCATACAAAATGTATGTCTCCAATCACACCGCACACAAATCGCATATGATTTGTACAGGAATACGGCGCGGTCCCTGTGTGAATTACATGTGATATACCGCACCGCACATATGTGAACCCAGGCTGAGCCTTTGGAACTACATTAACTGACTTGATCTGCAGATCCTTTGATCTGTAGATGAATGAACAGAAAGATACAAAATGAAACATTAATCAGAGTTAAATTGCTATGTACTAGGACTGGGGGGTCCTGGAAGCAGGGCATTAGGACTGGACATTCCTTTGATCTGTAGATGAATAAATAGAAAGATACAAAATGAAACAATGTCTCTTTTTATATTTCTGTCTTAGCGGCTGAGCAATGTTGTTACATGGTCAGACTGCTTTTTTTTTTTTTTTACTGTTCAAATTGCCGGGACCTTGCATAGCTGTGATTAATCAGAGTTAAATTTCCATGTACTGGGACAGAGGGTTCCTGGAAGCAGGGAATTAGGACTGGACATGCCTTTGATCTGTAGATGAATAAACAGAAAGATACAAAATGAAACAATGTTTCTTTTTATCTTTCTGACTTAGCGGCTGAGAAATGTTGTTACATGGTCAGACTGCTTTTTTTTTTACTGTTCGAATTGCCGGGACCTTCCATAGCTGTCATTAATCAGAGTTAAATTGCCCTGTACTGGGACAGGGGGGTCCTGGAAGCAGGGCATTAGGACTGGACATCCCTTTGATCTGTAGATGAATAAACAAAAGATACAAAATGAAACAATGTTTCTTTTTATCTTTCTGTCAGAGCAATGTTGTTGATAAACATGGTAATAGGGCATGAAGCAGCGCATTCGGACTGGACATACTATACACGTCCTGTGGACAAAGGTGACATTTTGTTTGGCATTTATAACACGTCCAAAGCCTGCAACTGGTTAATGTTCAATTAATGACATTATTGTCTCAACTGACACCCCAAGGTGTCACAGAAGGTTGTTGACAAATGTTTGCTATAGGGCCCCATAGATAGAAGTCACACCCCTGCAATAACAGGACCTTTTTCACATCTCAGTGCTGCTAATCGAATCGGTCAGGTCAGGCTTCCTGATGGTGGCGATGGCCGGCTATGCCTGCGCTCTATCCTATGGTTATATTTAGAAGCCCAGCCATCTATGTCTCTAGGATGTACAGACGATTTTTGCGTAGACCGGAGACGTATTTATAGACAAGGACACAACAAATGTTCTGCAAATACATTAGGCAGATAAATCTAATTTCGCTTAATTCGCATGATTAATGCTTGCGTCATTTTAACTCCGCACTTCGTACGCGTTTCACCTCTGCTCAGCTGACACCTCTTAGCTGCTCTGCTCTTGATACCCTCCTGCTTGTGTTCACGGAAGCTCTTTAGTTACGTGGAAGCTCCTGCGGAGATTGCCGCTCGCCCGCTATTATATCTCGCCGTCATCTGCTGATACATTCACATTACCCACAATGCACAGCAGGCCTCACCAGCTGAGATAATGAAAGTTAATACCAGCAAAGCCCACGGCTGTCATGCCTCAGTCTGCGGGGTGTCTTACAGATGAACGAGATGCAAGGTAAACATCACCCTCAAAGGTACCTAATATCAGGTTATGTGCAGCTGATGTGACATTTTATGATCATGAGCTGCAGCACTACCTGAGCTACAGGTATGGGATCATGTTCACGCGGCTGGGGGACCAAGATGTGGATTCAGACCGGTGTCCCATTGTGCATAATGGCTGTAGATGTCCAGAAACCCATAGAAACAAGTTCATTCTATAACCAAAAAAAGCAAAAATCCTAACAGAGAAAAAACTAATGGGGCTTTTAACCACTTCCAGTCCGGACACTTCCCCCCCTTCCTGTCCAGGCCAATTTTCAGCTTTCAGCGCTATCACACTTTGAATGACAATTGCGCGGTCATGCAACTTCTGTACCCATATGAATTTTTTAGCATTTTTTTGAGACAGATAAAACTTTATTTTGGTGGTATTTATTCACCGCTGGGATTTTTTTTTTTTCGCTATATAAATGAAAAAGTCCCAACATTTTGAAAAAAAAGTGTTTTTCTTATAAAATTTTGCAAATAAATAATCTTTCTTCATAAATCTTGGCCAAAATGTATTCAGTTATCTTTTTAGTAAAAAACAAAACAAATTAGTTTCTAACCAAAAATTGTATTTATTTAAATTTTTTTTACATTTTTATTTTTTTTTATATTATTATTTATGTTTTTTATTGTTTTTTTTTACATACTGTCATCCTAGCAGTACAGTGTCACCATGGTGACACTGTACTGCTTGTGGGGGGTTATGTAGATTTTTTTTAATCTTTTACACTGATTGCTTTTACACCCATAAAGGCTGTAAAAGCAATCATTTCTCCTCTCTGGCTGCATTCTTGCAGCCATTGAGAAATACTGTGGGAGCTGTGAAAAAGTCCCAAAATTTTGAAACAAAAGTGTTTTTCTTATAAAATTTTGCAAATAAATAATCTTTCTTCATAAATCTTGGCCAAAATGTATTCAGTTATCTTTTTAGTAATAAAAACCAAATTAGTTTTTAACCAAAAATTGTATTTATTTAAAAAAAATTTTACATTTTTATTTTTTTTTATATTATTATTTATGTTTTTTATTGTTTTTTTTACATACTGTCATCCTAGCAGTACAATGTCACCATGGTGACACTGTACTACTTGTGGGGGGTTATGAAGATTTTTTTTTTTCTTTTACACTGATTGCTTTTACACCCATAAAGGCTGTAAAATCAACCATTTCTCCTCTCTGGCTGCATTCTTGCAGCCATTGAGAAATACTGTGTGAGCTGTGATTGGTCACAGCTTGTCACATGGTACAAGACTGTTGTGAATAGCCTTGTACCATGTGACCTCTGTGATCATTCACAGATTTCACACGTAAGCAATGATGTCAGAAGTGACATCTTGCTTACTACTCTTCATGTGATCACTAATTGGCCAATCAGTGATCACATGATCGGGACCTCGCACAGAGGTCCCGTACAACGATTGGTGTTGGGCACCGGATCGTGGTGTTGCACACTCCCAGGGAGCATGCACAAGCAGGGGGCGGGGAGGCCGTTTATAAAAAGCCACCCGCCCCTGCACTGCCACCGTCTGGCCGTTTATATACAACGGCCAGACGGGAAGTGGTTGAAGGCACCACACCATATGAAAGTATAGAAATGCACAACATGAAAACGCTAGATAAAATAGAACATGTTTTATTAACATTTTTATTAAAAAAACACACAAGTGGTAAGAAAGACAATAGCCAAAATAGGCACATACATAACAAAGCAAAAACACAATGTAGATCTATAAATGACACCAGTGGGGAAAGGCTCTGGCCCGGGATGCAAAAGCGTCACCAGCAAGAGTCCAAGAGCCCCACCGATTACACTAAAGAAATAGATCGTCATTAGGCAAATGTATTTCCATGGGATTGAATTAGAATCAATCAAGGAATCCAATGCGTTTCGTGGGCTATGACCCACTTCTTCAGGGAATTTAGGAAAAACAAAACAGCGCAGATGATGATGCTCTGTACAATAGTAACACCTGATGTAGATGAAGATCAATATTGGTAAAAAAATACAAGAAGAAAGCTTAATTCAGCGGAACCATCAATCCAAGAGTACCTCTGGCCCTAATAGGGAACCATCAATCCAAGAGTACCTCTGGCCCTAATAGGGAACCATCAATCCAAGAATACCTCTGGCCCTAATAGGGAACCATCAATCCAAGAGTACCTCTGGCCCTAATAGGGAACCATCAATCCAAGAGTACCTCTGGCCCTAATAGGGAACCATCAATTCAAGAGTACCTCTGGACCTAATAGGGAACCATCAATCCAAGAGTACCTCTGGACCTAATAGGGAACCATCAATCCAAGAGTACCTCTGGCCCTAATAGGGAACCATCAATCCAAGAGTACCTCTGGACCTAATAGGGAACCATCAATCCAAGAGTACCTCTGGCCCTAATAGGGAACCATCAATCCAAGAGTACCTCTGGCCCTAATAGGGAACCATCAATCTAAGAGTACCTCTGGCCCTAATAGGGAACCATCAATCCAAGAGTACCTCTGGCCCTAATAGGGAACCATCAATCCAAGAGTACCTCTGGCCCTAATAGGGAACCATCAATCCAAGAGTACCTCTGGCCCTAATAGGGAACCATCAATCCAAGAGTACCTCTGGCCCTAATAGGGAACCATCAATCCAAGAGTACCTCTGGCCCTAATAGGGAACCATCAATCCAAGAGTACCTCTGGACCTAATAGGGAACCATCAATCCAAGAGTACCTCTGGCCCTAATAGGGAACCATCAATCCAAGAGTACCTCTGGCCCTAATAGGGAACCATCAATCTAAGAGTACCTCTGGCCCTAATAGGGAACCATCAATCCAAGAGTACCTCTGGCCCTAATAGGGAACCATCAATCCAAGAGTACCTCTGGCCCTAATAGGGAACCATCAATCCAAGAGTACCTCTGGCCCTAATAGGGAACCATCAATCCAAGAGTACCTCTGGCCCTAATAGGGAACCATCAATCCAAGAGTACCTCTGGCCCTAATAGGGAACCATCAATCCAAGAGTACCTCTGGCCCTAATAGGGAACCATCAATCCAAGAGAACCTCTGGTCCTAATAGGGAACCATCAATCCAAGAGTACCTCTGGTCCTAATAGGGAACCATCAATCCAAGAGTACCTCTGGCCCTAATAGGGAACCATCAATCCAAGAGTACCTCTGGTCCTTATAGGGAACCATCAATCCAAGAGTACCTCTGGACCTAATAGGGAACCATCAATCCAAGAGTACCTCTGGTCCTTATAGGGAACCATCAATCCAAGAGTACCTCTGGTCCTAATAGGTAACCATCAATTCAAGAGTACCCCTTGTCCTAATAGGGAACCATCAATCCAAGAGTACCTCTGGCCCTAATAGGGAACCATCAATCCAAGAGTACCTCTGGTCCTAATAGGGAAGCATCAATCCAAGAGTACTTCTGGTCCTAATAGGGAACCATCAATCCAAGAGTACCTCTGGCCCTAATAGGGAACCATCAATCCAAGAGTACCTCTGGCCCTAATAGGGAATCATCAATCCAAGAGTACCTCTGGCCCTAATAGGGAACCATCAATCCAAGAGTACCTCTAGTCCTAATAGGGAACCATCAGTCCAAGAGTACCTCTGGTCCTAATAGGGAACCATCAATCCAAGAGTACCTCTGGTCAGATAGATAGCAGAAAGCCAAACCAATGTTCGTTCCAGCTGTGCAAGGATGCGGCAATCAACCATCAAGATCCAATGGTAAAACCCAAGCTTGGCTGCACCCAAATGGCAAAAAGGCAGAAGTCCCAGCAGTGGACAAAAAAGGGGCAAAACCTGCCCAAACAAGAGCCCCAGTGTAGTCCTTGTTCTCGGCCTCATTCTATAACCAGTGTAGTGCTACACAGAGATGAAACAAATTATCCTACAACTTGTACCTTTTTATCTGCAGTCCTCTCTCCTCACCAGCCATTCAAAGTGCTGCATTTATACAGCTTGTCTGAGCTTTCAGAAAGCAGGGAGCCGAGGAGCTGATGTTACACTATACAGAGCTCAGTGAGAGCTAATTTTTATTTATTTTTTACAGGCACTTATATAGCGCTGTCCAGGGGCAGACTGACACCTCATGGGGTTCCCGGGCAATAGGGGATCGTGGGTCCCCTGTGTCCTTGCCCAAACTCAAAAAAGCCTATGAAAAAGGTAACGGGCATCTCATGGGGCCCCCTACTGACCCCAGGCCCTCGGGCAGTGCCCGAGTTTCCAAGTGGTCAGTCCACCCCTGGCACTGTCTATTTATGAAGCACTCAGCCCTCAAGGGGCGTACAATCTAAGGTCCCAAACTCACATTCATATCCATACTAGGACCAATTTAGACAGGAGCAAATTCACCTACCAGCATGTCTTTGGAGTGTTGGAGGAAACCAGAGCACCCAGAGAAAACCCACACAGGCACAGGGAGAACATACAAACTGCAGGCAGCATGTCTTTGGAGTGTGGGTGGAAAAAGGAGTACCCAGAGGAAACCCACACAGGCACAGGGAGAACATGCAAACTCCAGGCAGGTGGTGCTGTGGTTGAGATTTGAACCAACAACCCCTAGTACTGCCAGGCGGAATTGCTAACCATTTAGCCAGTTTAGCTTTAATGGTAATTGGTTCTCGTTACTGCCAAAGGATAAATGGTGTCTGTGGGGACAGACGTCCGTTGGAAACGACGCTCGGCCAGTTCGGCACCCAGCCCTGGCCATATTAATACCGCCCATTGAGTCCAGTGCAGGAGATACAAACCCTGAGCAAGTCGTCTCGGAGCCGTTAAACTAATTAATGTAATAAAGTAGCTGAGCAGAGAGCGCCATGCCAGATTAACTTTCCTTTGACCACTTCTAATCTTTCAGGAGGTAGAGTAATGTTTAATTTCATGCACATCCTATTTGGCTGTACAAAGTACTCTAATCACATTGGTAATACATAAGTCTTGAATTATTAGCGAGAGATTTGGGGTCAGTTGTGCTGGTGCCGGATGGGTAACTCTCCTGAATGGCAAGTGGAGCTGGGGGTTTAACCCTTTTACAACCAATGAGGTTTTTTGTTTTTTTAATTTAAAGATTCACATTTAAATATATTCCTCAAGGATAACATTCCAATTGTGTGCAGCAAACCCAGATATTGCCCTGTAAAAGTAGCAGTGACATCATCACTGCCCTGTACATAACCTGTGCTGAGAGCAGAGCTGTGGGAGGGACCTGCAGGCCACACCCACTACAAGCTGCCTGTAGAAAACAATAGGAAGGGGAGGAGACAAGACCAGCCACCCTGCACAAGGAGAGAGAGCAGCAGTGAGCGGTCTTTATTACAGGAAGTCTCACTAGAGTGCTGGCCCTGTGCACACCAATATCTACTGTCTCTTATAAACACAGAAACACGGCTTTTGTGTTTGCAAGTGACAGTCCCTCATGTAAGTGACGCAGATGTAAATTGACAGGTGAGTTGCAGACAGGGTGCAAAGGTGAGCTGCAGCTGGAGGGGTGCAGAGGTGAGCTGAGTTGCAACCCATCTCTGCACCCCACAACCACAGCTCACCTCTGCACCCCACGGCCACAGCTCAGCTCTGCATCCCCCGACCATAGCTTGCCTCTGCACCCCCCGGCCACAGCTCACCTCAGCACCCCCCGGCCACAGCTCACCTCGGCACCCCCCGGCCACAGCTCACCTCGGCACCCCCCGGCCACAGCTCACCTCTGCACCCCCCGGCCACAGCTCACCTCTGCACCCCCCGCCCACAGCTCACCTCTGCACCCCCCCGCCCACAGCTCACCTCTGCACCCCCCGACCACAGCTCACCTCTGCACCCCCTGGCCACAGCTCAGCTCTGCATCCCACAGCCACAGCTCACCTCTGCATTCCCTGACCATAGCTTGCCTCTGCACCCCTGGCCACAGCTCAGCACCCCCTGGCCATAGCTTGCCTCTGCACCCCTGGCCACAGCTCACCACCCCCTGGCCATAGCTTGCCTCTGCTCACCTCTGCATTCCCTGGCCTCAGCTCACTTCTGCACCCCACAGCCTCAGCTCAACTCTGCATCCCCCGACCATAGCTTGCCTCTGCACCCCTGGCCACTGCTCACTTCTGCATCCCCTGGCCACAGCTCAGCTCAGCTCTGCACCCCGCTGTCAATTTAGACAGCTCTTAATCATCAGTCCCTAACCCTCAAGGGGTGTACAATCTAAGGTCCCTAACCCTCAAGGGGCGTACAATCTAAGGTCCCTAACCCTCAAGGGGTGTACAATCTAAGGTCCCTAACCCTCAAGGGGTGTACAATCTAAGGTCCCTAACCCTCAAGGGGCGTACAATCTAAGGTCCCTAACCCTCAAGGGGCGTACAATCTAAGGTCCCTAACCCTCAAGGGGTGTACAATCTAAGGTCCCTAACTCACATTCATACACACACATACTAGGGACAATTTAGACAGGAACCAATTCACCTACCAGCATGTCTTTGGAGTGTGGGAGCAAACTCCAGGCAGGTGGTGCTGTGGTTGGGATTCGAACCAATGACCTTAGTAATGCCAGGAGAAAATACTAACCATTTAGCAGGCAGCTGGAAGCATTTCCTCAGTCTCCTCTCCCCCAGTGATCAGACTGCAACATTGTAGCTTTGCAGGAAATCACTGCAACAGGGGCTGATCTATGTCAAACATTTGTGAACACAACTGCACAGGCTTCAGTATTTAAATGATTGTATCAGCTCTCAGTCCAAGAAGTAGATGGTGACCCTGGATGATGCCTGAACACAGAGGGTGCCAGCTTTCCAGAGTCTGTGGGAGTATTATGACTTCGGAGAGAGATGATAAATACCTGAGAGTGTTATACTTACACATTACTCAGCATGCTCCTTAACATGACAGCATATATCATTGTTAGGTGTCCTTTAAAATGTGAAATCCTATTAAAGGTGCAGAAGACACCTTCACCTTTATAAAGGGCGTTGTAGTCTGGAAGCGCCGGGCGGGTACTGAGGCCCGTTCCTCCGGCAATGACAAGGTTACTGCTGGGCCAGTGTGTAGAATTAATCTTGGGTTTTAAAAAGCCAGAACTCACATTAATCAGCGCCTTTCCACAAACCTAATCACGCCAATCCTTGCATAATTTATCTGCCCGACTCCGGCAGAAACAAAAGGCCGCTGCTTAGCATCTAGTGTGTTAAACGACTAAATCAGTCGCTCCAGCCAGCCGCTGACCTTGGCCCCACCGCGCCCGACGTTCGGAAACAAATTAATGAACACGGCCTCATGGAAGCCGGCCGAGGCGTAATTAGTGTGCAGTGAATTATGGGGGGGGAGCTGGGACAGGCTCCCTTCTCTGTGCTTGACTGAGTACAATGCGCTCCGCTCGCTCTTCATTCAAACCGCCAAATTACTTTTTTGCTCATTATAATGGCGTTTGCATGACTTTGTGTGTTTGGTGGACTACCTGTCAGGGAATTTTGTCTGGCTGCAGTTTTTGCCATAATCAAAGAGTGCCCATTACGTCTTTATAAAATGTGTGTATTACAGTCTCATCATTATTATGGGTACATACAGGGGCGTATTTTCCACAAGGCAAACAAGGCACTTGCCTAGGGCGGCACTTCCCGCCAGAAGAAGAGAAGGGGTGAAAGAAGGGACATGCATGCCATGGGAACCAGGTGGGATCTAAGAGAGGCTGCGGACTGCTTGATGGTGTATGTAGAGCCTGACTCTCGTGCCCAAGGATGTCCGGAGCTTTGAAGATGAGTGTGTTTCTCCCTATGTAGGGGGGGGGGGGGGGGGGAGTAGTGGAAGGCTCTCCCAAGTGGGGGGCTGGGGTGTTGTTGGTCAATGTCAGACTCTTTCCCCAGGAGGGGAAAGGGGGGGGTGTTGGTCGGTGTCCGTGGGGTAGATGATTTTTGTGTTGCCTAGGGCAGTACAAAACCTAAATATACCACTGGGTACATAGCAGGGGTGGACTGACAACTCATGGGGCCCCTGTGATCCCCTGCAATAGTGGATCAATGGGGCCCCTGTGTCCTCGCCAAAACTCAAAAAAGCCTATGAAAAAGGTACCAGGGGCATCTCATGGGGCCCCCTACTGACCCCGGGCCCTCGGGCAGTGCCCGAGTTTCCATATGGTCAGTCCGCCCCTGGTACATAGTTACCAGTATTGGTACATTGTTCTATAGTCATACAGTTACAGAGTTTTATAGTTTATATAGATACATAATTACATATATATAGTTACATTATTATTATAATATATATTATATATATAATTATTATTTATTTCAGGTACTTATATAGCGCCATCAATTTACGCAGTGCTTTACATATATATTGTACATTCACATCAGTCCCTAACCCTCAAGGGGCGTACAATCTAAAGTCCCTAACCCTCAAGGGGCGTACAATCTAAGGTCCCTAACCCTCAAGGGGTGTACAATCTAAGGTCCCTAACTCACATTCATACATACACATACTAGGGACAATTTAGACAGGAGCCAATTCACCGACCAGCATGTCTTTGGGATGTGGGAGGAAACCGGAGTACCCGGAGGAAACCCACGCAGGCACAGGGAGAACATGCAAACTCCAGGCAGGTGGTGCCGTGGTTGGGATTGCCAGGCGGAAGTGCTAACCACTTAACCACTGTGCTGCCCAATTATTATTAATTATTATACAGGATTTATTTAGTGCCAACAGTTTGCTCAGCGCTTTACAATATAACGGGAGACAATACAGCAACAATACAGTTCAATACAAGAGGGATAGGAGGGCCCTGATCCTGGGAGCTTACAATCTAGGAGGGAGGGGCTAGTGGTACAAAAGGTAATAACTGTGGGAGATGGACTGGTAGGAGGAATAGAAGATTCCGTTATCAGCTGAAGGCAGGATTGGCAACACATCCTCCCCCTAGACCTCACTTCAGGGCAGGCCCAGGGACCCACACCCTACCGTCCCTGAGAAAAAAATACACACATAAGTGAAAGTTGACAAAACGAGAAAAATAAATAAATAAATAAAAAGTGGCCGTAAAAATTGCCCTGGACGTAGCCAAAAGGCGCAGTGTAAGAAAAAGTATTTGGATCAGTGATCATGTTCACGTTTCACACTTGGGATCCCACCCCCATGTGCTACTAAGAGCACCCCTGAGGAGACCACTTTTTTTTTCTTTTTTTTTTTAAGTCCTCGAACGTGTTTTTGGCGTTTGATGTTTTTTTCTACAGCCAGCAAACTCCCCATACACACATAGGCTGTAATCAATGTTTTTTGGCTGGAAAAAAGAAACAAACCTAGTGGGTTTCTACACAGAGACATGCTGGGAGGTAAATTGGCTCCTGTCTAAATTGGCCCTAGTATGTGTATGTATGAAGGTAAGTTAGGGACCTTAGATTGTACACCCCTTGAGGGTTAGGGACCTTAGATTGTACGCCCCTTGAGGGTTAGGGACCTTAGATTGTACGCCCCTTGAGGGACAGGGACCTTAGATTGTACGCCCCTTGAGGGACAGGGACCTTAGATTGTACGCCCCTTGAGGGTTAGGGACCGATGTGAATGTACAATATCAGGGGTGGACTGACCATTTGAGCACTCGGGCACTGCCCGAGGGCCAGGGGTCAGTAGGGGGCCCCATGAAATGCCCCTGGTACCTTTTATAGGCTTTTTTGGGTGTGGTTTGAGTGTGGGCAAGGACACAGGGGCCCCATGATCCCCTATTGCCCGGGGGCCCCATGAGTTGTCAGTCCGCCCCTGTACAATATATATGTAAAGTGCTGCGTAAATTGACAGCGCTATATAAGTACCTGAAATAAATAATAAAATAAATAATGCACACTTGATGTTTTTACAGCGACTGTTTTTGGCTTTTGACATTTTTTTCTACAGCCAATAAACCCCCCAGCATGTTATCCTATGTGTCCATACACACAGACTGTAGACTGGAATGGCTGGAAGAAAAAAACGGTTGGAAGAAAAAAACCCCAGAACTTTCTAGAGCAGTGGTTCTCAACCTGTGGGTCGCGACCCCTTTGGGGGTCGAACGACCCTTTCACAGGGGTCCCCTAAGACCATCAGAAAACACATATTTCCGATGTGTAAAGAGCAGCTACTGTGGTTAAAGCAGCTGCTGTGTTGAAAGCAGCTACTCTGTTCAAAGCAGCTACTGTGTAGAAAGCAGCAGTATTGGAGGTAAAACGACACTCATGAATTATAATTACTGGGTAAATAATTTTATGGTTGGGGGTCACCACAACATGAGGAACTGTATTAAAGGGTCGCGGCATTAGGAAGGTTGAGAACCACTGCTCTAGAGGTTTCTAGAGGAGATTTTTAGCTGAAAAAAATGCTCTAACGCTGACAAACGTGGTAAAAGTCACAAACCAGCGTTTTTGGATTTTTTTGGACAAAAAAAATAATTTTTTTTTGTAAAAAAAAAAAAAACACAAAAAAAGCTAAAAACCGCAAATGCGGAAAAACCGGGGAAAACGCCGCTCATTGAAGAAAAATGCTGCTAAACGCTAATGCAAAATTGCTATAAAAAGCTGAAAAACTCTTTACACAGCTAATGTTCCCAGCATTATCAAAACATCCAGTGTGCATGAGGACTAAAATGTATTATTTTCTGGCCTGGTCATTCTCCAGAGTATACTTCTTACGTCCATCTATCTGCGCTCCAACATACCCCCTTCCATCCAGGGGCGGACTGACCATTAGAGCACTCGGGCACTGCCTGAGGGCCCAGGGTCAGTAGGGGGCCCCATGAAATGCCCCTGGTACCTTTTTTATAGGTTTTTTTGGGTGTGCTTTGAGTGTGGTCAAGGATACAGGGACCCAGGGGCGGACTGACAACTCATGGGGCCGCCGGGCAATAGGGGATCATGGGGCTCCTGTGTCCTTGCCCACACTCAAAAAAACCTATAAAAAAGGTACCAGGGGCATTTCATGGGGCCCTCTACTGACCCCGGGCCCTCAGGCAGTGCCCGAGTGCTCGAATGGTCAGTCCGCCCCTGCAGGGGCCCCATAATCCCCTATTGCCCAGGGGCCCCATGAGCTGTCAGTCCTCCCCTGCTTCCATCCTGTCCTTTATCCCCAGCTTCTTGAACTTGAACCTGCTGGTTATAAGTGGAAATAAAACTTTTTCCCTTCCTATATTAAGCTGTAATGTACTGCGTTCACCTCCCGGACTGATTAATATGGCGAGATCTGTTAGCAGAAGGAATTATTCACTGGAACACTTTCATTACAGTCTTTATCTTTCTTATATTTTGTTTGTAATTTAATTACCTTGACATCTCTGCCTCTCTTTCTCTCTCTCTCACCGGTGCGTTGAGCCAAGGCCTGCTTGCAGCATGCTAAAAGATGAAGATTAAATGACTGTATAAGAAGAAATAATTTAATATAAAACCTAATTGTTAATGCAAGCTTGTATCATTGGACAAGTGTGTACATAAAAACTCCACAGTATATACTAATCCTGGTTTAGTATATATTAATTCTGGTTCTAAATGAGAAAAGAAACAGTAGGAAGAAAAACCACTAAAAAGCAGCCAGACTCCAGCTGTCTTTTGAAGCACCAATTCATGGGTAGATTATAGAAGTATTGTACAGGGGTACCTCGGTTTATGAATTTAATGCGTTCTCCGGGACGTTTTGTATTGCGAAAAATTCTTAAACCGAAACTCTGCTCTGCGCAACTTCTGGCTGTAATGTGCAACCTCTGGCTGTACTACACAACCTCTGGCTGTACTACACAACTTCTGGCTACACGTGCAAAAGAAAGGGAATGCCCCACAGGACCCAGGGGCGGACTGACATTTCAAGCACTCGGGCACTGCCCGAGGGCCCAGGGTCAGTAGGGGGCCCCATGAAATGCCCCTGGTACCTTTTTTATAGGCTTTTTTGGGTGTGCTTTGAGTGTGGGCAAGGACACAGGAGCCCCATGATCCCCTATTGCCCGGGGGCCCCATGAGTTCTCAGTCCGCCCCTGCTGTGACCTGTACTCCTTCCACAGTTTCAAAGCTACACACTTCTTGTTTTTTTTTTCTTTCTGCGAACGTGCGAAAAACGAAAAAACCCATAAGTGTTCACAAAAAACGTGCAAGTGCAAAACACCACACAAAAAAGTGCACTTAGGGGTGTGCTTTGTCCTTCCCCCGAAGGGGATGGACCTCTACCCTGATCCCCCGGAGCACGAAGCTCCTGACGGGGACAAGGTTCCCATTTGGTCCACCTAGCCAAAAGGCCTGGCGGACCACCGTTCCTTGTGGCCAGCCAAAGCCAGCCTCTCAGTACTTGGCCATGGGGTTCTCTCAGAGAGAAAACCCCCTAGGGACAGGGGAGGAAGGAACCAAAAGGCCACACATCCTCCCCCTAGACTTCAGGGTAGGCCCGAGGACCCACACCCTCCATCCTGTGAGAAAAACACACACACATGAGTGAAAAAGTGACAAACAGTGGGAGAAATAATAAATTAAATAAATAAAAAGTGGTCGTGCCAAATGTGCACAGACCAGGCCCTGAGGCCTGTAGCAAAAATTGCCCCGAACGTAGCCAAAAGGCCTGGTCCTGAGGGCGCTGTGCAGAAAAAGTGTTTGAACTAGTGACCATGTGCCTTTTCGCAATTTGAGGTCCCACACCCAAGTGCTACTAAGAGCACCCCTGAACGACAACTCAGGGGGCACTGGTTCGCAAACTTTCTGCCCTCCCGGCCCCTGGCCAGACCAAGGTAGATCCATTCAAATCAGGAGGAACTGGGCCCCTCCGGTCTTCCCGGGGGAATTACTCTCGGGCCCCAGCAGCCTGTGCGTGCTTCGATTTCTGTTCCAGCCGGTACTAGCCGTCAGGACCCCCATCATACCAGCAGGGGTACTATACAGCCAGTCATCCCCTAGACTGACCATGGAGCACCCCTGCTGGACACTGATAAGAACAGATACTACACTTGATCTTAGCCAAAAGGCTACGCACTACCACACTCGGCAACACTGGGGTCTTGTACTCACTTAGCCACGTGATTTTCGGTTGCCTCCTGCCAATATCCACCAGACTCTTCCTAGTGAGGGAGATGCATGCTCACACCGCCTCTGGACAATGTGGACAGTTTCCTCCTGGCTCTCTCCAATGAGTTTTCTCCTGATCCTTGGACTGACCTTGCAAATAGGCCCCCAGCTAAGGCTAGCTGGGATCTCAGTGTCTTCTGGATGGCTTCTTCCCAGACTTCTGCCCAGGAGGTAGAGCCCCTCAACAGGAATCTCCTCCTGCAGATCTGGACCCAGGAACCCTGCTACTGATGCCTCAAACTATTTATGGGCTCTCTCACCACCATCTGGGCACACCTCCCTAAGGATTGGCTGGAATCTCATAAATATTCAGGCTGCAGATTCTACTCTCCCTCCCACTATGTTCTAGAATCTTCTAGAACACAGGGGGGAAGTAACAGAGCAGCAGCCTGTGAAACACTGAGCAGCCCTAAGCAATCAATCCCTGCTCCACTTATTACAGGAGAGCCAAACTAAATTTTCCTAGCAGCCTATTCTAACTAGACGGGCGCTACATGTGTATTGTCATAATTGCCTGTTTGTATGCCATATATTGTCAGGATTCCCAGTTTTAGACCACATCTTTCTAGTGTTTGTTTAAGGGACCATAGCACTCTAATTTAATCCCCGGAAGTGCGTTGCTATCAAACCATGCATTATTTGCAAACACGAGCGCAGGGGTGGACCGACAACTCATGGGGCCCCCGGGCAATAGGGGATCATGGGGCCCCTGTGTCCTTGCCCAAACTCAAAAAAGCTTATGAAAAAGGTACCAGGGGCATCTTATGGGGCACCCTACTGACCCTGGGCCCTCGAGAAGTGCCCGAGTTTCCAAATGGTCAGTCCGCCCCTGCACGAGCGTAATAGCCAGCATTTGACAGCAACACCCATGTACACAAGCCCTGCAGGTGAAGGACAGATAGGATACACAGAGAAGATCCAACCACTTAGGTGCCAACTGTCATTTTCAAACATTCTTTAGAGACATAACAGCTGCAATTTGATTGGCTGTGGTCTGAAACCTTTCTGCTTAAAAATCTAACCCCCATTAGGAGTAATATAGGAATTCCCACTTAGAAAAAGCAGAATGGATTAGTGTGATTACTATAAATTAGACCAGTTCTTTCAACAGTTTCTGTCTGGGGAACCGCGTTCAAGACTCGGCTAATTACGATTCAATACACATCAAACAAACTGCATCGTCTTGGCAGCTTGCAGAGAAGTTCCCACACTACAGATAACATTCACAGGTTGTGTTATACTGCATTTTAGAGCATTTTTCTGAGTTGTTTTTCATTCATCTCTTATTTTTCTCAGTGCGAATGACTGGCTTTTTTATTTTTTGGCTTCTACGTTCCTTAGATTCTATTCACATTCATAATTATTATTAAAGGCGATGTGGACCTAATCACTAAAATGTCGTGTACACTATATCAAATTATTGTAATTTTAAAAGTCATTTTTTTAAATCTGCAGCTGCCGTTAAAATAATACCCGGTGATCCTGCCATGTTTAGACACTTCCTGTTATAGAGTGACATCACTCTGTCCATGTCTACAAATTTTGCTCCTGTGTTGTCACACAGGCTTCTGATGAAGGTTACAAGCGGGTCTTTCGGTATTCCTTATGAATGACGCGATTCACTGTTGTCACCAGGAATGTGCCTAGGTTAATGTACCACTACCCCAGAAACATTCAAATACCAGTATGATCCCTACTATACTGTGTCACATGGACACTCTGGATGCAAACCTATTTGTGTCCACCCCCCCTGTTGCTAGGACACTGGCACCACAACAGAGGATGCTGTGTCCGAGTCGCCAGCATCCCAGCAATCAAGGAGGCTGTGCAACATTGGTTACTAGGAAGCTGGGTTTAACAACATCAATGGTTGCTAGGATGCTGGCAGCTGAGCTGCACAGAGTCATTGGTTGCTAGAATGCTGGCGGTTCAGTCATACAGAGTCACTGGTTGTTGACAGTGGGAAGTATGTGTAGGAGAGGAGTATGGTGGGTATGACAATGGGCAGTATGTACAGGAGAGGAGTGTGGAGGTATGACAGAGGTATGCTGGGTTTAACAACATCAATGGTTGCTAGGATGCTGGCAGCTGAGCTTCACAGAGTCATTGGTTGCTAGAATGCTGGCGGTTCAGACATACAGAGTCACTGGTTGTTGACAGTGGGAAGTATGTGTAGGAGAGGAGTATGGTGGGTATGACAATGGGCAGTATGTACAGGAGAGGAGTGTGGAGGTATGACAGAGGTATGCTGGGTTTAACAACATCAATGGTTGCTAGGATGCTGGCAGCTGAGCTTCACAGAGTCATTGGTTGCTAGAATGCTGGCGGTTCAGCCATACAGAGTCACTGGTTGTTGACAGTGGGAAGTATGTGTAGGAGAGGAGTATGGTGGGTATGACAATGGGCAGTATGTACAGGAGAGGAGTGTGGAGGTATGACAGAGGTATGCTGGGTTTAACAACATCAATGGTTGCTAGGATGCTGGCAGCTGAGCTTCACAGAGTCATTGGTTGCTAGAATGCTGGTGGTTCAGCCATACAGAGTCACTGGTTGTTATGGCCCAGTCTCCAACATCCTTACAACTAGCTCAGTGACACTACCCTGTGTATGCAGAACAATGCACTTGAGCTTCAGTGAGAATGGAGTCTCCAGTATGGACACTCCGGCCTGAGGGCCACTTCCTCCCAACGAATATAGCCTGAAGGGTTTTCACTGACAGTAATTCTGCCCTGAGAAATGCCGTGCAGCCCTTGCTGGGTTAGATGTAGACCAGTGGCTTCAAAGAGGCTTCCCTTTCATACAGTAGGTATAAGGCTGGTGGGTGAGTGTTGTAGAGTACCCAATACCAAAGTTTATGACACTTTGGGAATTGTAGTTCATATTTTTATTGATACAAAATATCAAGATTATCCAACACGTTTCGGGAGAAATACCTGGACTAAAACTGCGGTATCATGAACTATAGGTATTAGGCGCTCCTCAACATTCAACCCAAAGCTTTCTACTTACTGTAGGGTTTCTCAAGCAGGCTTCCATGGAACCCAAGCATTCTTCTGGAGGTTGCTAGGGGTTCCTTGAGCAATGAGCAATTTCTACCCCGCAGATAAGTTCCCACTGACACCAGCTATCTGTAGGGGGGAATTCTTCCCAATGACCACAAGTGTGAGGACCATTCTTCCCGCTGACCATCACACTAATGTACCATGAGTTGTAGATACAATCATTTTTTCCAGGGGTTCCCTGAGACTGGAAAGTTATACTAAGTGTTCCTCTGTGTTGAAAAGGTTGAGAAAGTCTGACTTACTGTAGGTTTAGGTACACTGCTCATTCATTGTCCATCAGCCCCTATGAAGAAGGACTCATTCTTCGATTAAATCCAAAAGTACTGATATCCCACTTCTATCAGTCCAACGCTACCACATTTTGTATAGTAGGAAGGGTTAAAACCTCAGTGAGATTGTTATAGCTCTGCTTCATCCTATCCCAGTGACACCATTACGCTCACTTCTTATCAGTTGTCACCAGGGCAGGAAGTGAGGGGAAGTCTCCCCAACAGGAACACAGACAGTAATTTTAAAATGAAAGAAGTTCGGACTCATTTCTACTCTTTTAAAAATGAAATAAAACACAAGCCCTGAGCAAAGCTGTGTGCTTTTCAAAGCTCTATTTTTAATGTCGATTGATATGTATGAAAGAGGGGAAAAAAAAAACACACACTATACTGCTTATTATGAGCCACTCCATTCACATATTATGAGACAAGCTGGTATCTTCATGGAGCTAGAACAGGTTTCATAAATATTGTATGCTGGTGATTATACAAACCACGCTATGTAAATATCACAAACACAAAGCAGAATTTGCTGAAAGCACAAACCTGCGATGTTGGCAAGCCATCCCACATCTCCTAACATGACGTTCTCCGTATTATTTTGCAGGCTCACAAGTTCATTGGCTGTCCAGCGAGTCTATCCCATGTATCCATTGCCAGCTGATGGGTGTTGGAAGGCTAGATCTCCTCCATGTCTAATGTGTGCACCGACGCACAGCCGATTCCTTCCACCCAGCTTCCTCCTCCCCGGAATCTGCTCTCCAGACATATGAATGTGTCTACACCTTCAGGTAGGTCCGATGGACACTTTTCTGACTAGGCATTTTGATGAAATGAGTTATAGGTACACACTACCAAAAATGTGCCAGTTCCAGACCAGGCAAAGTTGGGGGTATTACAAGCAATGAAGACGTGTGTTAGACAGTAAGATGTGCAAAAGAGGGGTGCAGACCATATGAGAACAAGCGGTATGAAGAAGAAGAATGTGAAGGGTATGACATTGGGCAATATGTGCAGGAATGGAGTGCAGAGGGTATCACAGTGTGCAGTATGTGCTGGAGAGACGTATAGAGAGTATGACAGTGTGCTGTATAGGCAGGAGAGGAGTATGGATTATATGACAGGGGGCAGTATTTACAGGAGAGGAGTATAAAGGGTATGACAGTGCACACTATGTGTAGAAAGGGAGAGTATGACAGTGGGAAGTATGTGCAGGAGAGGAGTATGGAAGGTATGATAGTTGGAAGTACCTGCAGGAGAGGAGTGAGGAAGGTATGATAGTTGGAAGTACATGCAGGAGAGGAGTATGGAGAGTATGACAGTTGGAAGTATGTGCAGGAGGAGTATAGAGGGTATGACAGTTGGAAGTATGTGTAGGAGAGGAGCATGAAAGGTATGACAGTGGGCACTATGTGAAGAAAAGAAGTATGGAAGGTATGACAGTGGGATGTATGTGTAGGAGAGGAGTATGGTGGGTATGACAATGGGCAGTATGTACAGAAAGGGAGTGTGGAGGTATGACAATGGACAGTATGTACAGGAGAGGAGTGTGGAGGATATGATAGTGGGCAATATGTACAGGAGAGGAGTGTGGAGGGTATGATAGTGGGCAATATGTACAGGAGAGGAGTGTGGAGGGTATAACAGTTGGCAGTATGTACAGGAGAGGAGTGTGGAGGATATGACAATAGGGAGTATGTGCAGGAGAGGAGTGTGGAGGGTATAACAGTTGGCAGTATGTACAGGAGAGGAGTGTGGAGGATATGACAATAGGCAGTATGTACAGGAGAGAAGTGTAGAGGGTATGACAGTGGGCAGTAAGTACAGGAGAGGAGTGTGGAGGGTATGACAGTGGGCAGTATGTGCAGGAGAGAAGCGTAGAGGGTATGACAGCGGGCAGTATGTACAGGAGAGGAGTGTGGAGGGTATGACAGTGGGCAGTATGTACAGGAGAGAAGCGTAGAGGGTATGACAGCGGGCAGTATGTACAGGAGAGGAGTGTGGAGGGTATGACAGTGGGCAGTATGTACAGGAGAGGAGTGTGGAGGGTATGACAGTGGGCAGTATGTACAGGAGAGGAGTGTGGAGGGTATGACAGTGGGCAGTAGGTACAGGAGAGGAGTGTGGAGGATATGACAGTTGGCAGTATGTACAGGAGAGGAGTGTGGAGGATATGACAATAGGCAGTTGTGCAGGAGAGGAGTGTGGAGGATATGACAGTGGGCAGTATGTACAGGAGAGGAGTGTGGAGGTATGACAGTGGGCAGTATGTACAGGAGAGGAGTGTGGAGGATATGACAGTTGGCAGTATATGCAGGAGAGGAGTGTGGAGGATATGAGAGTGGGCAGTGTTTACAGGGGAGGAGTGCAGAGAGTATCACATTGGGGCATTTTATTGAAATACATTGGAGCCTATGCAGAAGGGGAAATGAGGGTGTTTTATTTTTGTAGGTATAGTTGGTCAATCAATGGCTTCAGATGGCTAGGGAAGTTTCTTTCAACTAGGACACAAGTCAGCGTGGGGACTGGTAGCCCCATACACAACAAACCGTGATGCCCATTTTTTTTGCTTTTAGCACTCAACTTCAGGGACAACATGTTTACTTGCTGCTTAATATATTGCACCACTGTGATGAGATATTCAATGTTACTTAATCTGTCAGTGGTCATAAAGTTGTGGCTGATCGGTGTAAATTGCCATTGTTACAATCGCCCTGAGCAATAACATATGGCTACTGGATTGAGTTCATGTAGACAGGCTGAAGCTAAAGTTAAAGTCAAACTCCACAGCTTCACCAGATAATCCCAAGGAGCCTACATTCCTCCCATACAGTGACGCAGCAGCAGCCATAGCAGCCTACACAGCTTCTACGAGGCCTGAGAGTAGCACACTCACATTAGGACCTTCATAGAATGGGTTCCCAAAAACATCCGTACCTTACAAATTATGCTGGCCAGGCCGGGTGGAAGGGGGGCACCCAGATTGTATTAAACCCAAACTCCAACCCTGAGAAGGCAGGATCCTAGAAGAAAAAAGTGAACATCTTCAGGTTTTTACACTAACGTCTTAAAAAAAAACGCCTTTTCACCCGGCGGTGGCATATAGGGAATTAATTAAACGCCTCCTCTGTCCTAGTCATAGGACGGCCCCGCCTGGATTTACGGCTTAATAACCATTCAGTTTTCTTCCTTTTATCTGTACATGAAAGCTGGTGGAGTCCCCGGTGATGTTATAAAAGAAATGCGTTTGACTGATTGCCAGTTTCTGCAGAAAACTCCCCCACTGTCGGCTAGAGATGGGGGGGGGGGGACAGTGCACGTGCGACATTCTGAGGGGGCAAAGACGTTCTTTTGGTTTTATACCTAGATGTCCCAAAAACATTAAAGTGGACCTTCCATCAAAATGTAGTTGACCCCCAACGTAAATTTTCGAAAATATGGGAACCGTGGTTGCAATATGCCTTTCCCACGCTCCCTCTGGCTAGTATGGGGATGTAATGGCGTTTGGTGGTTGCCCTCTTGGACCCCTGCTTTTTTTTTTTTTCTCTTTTTTTTTATCAATTTTTTTTTATTCTCCCTTTTTCTGTTAGTTTTTGGGTGACAGTGGACAGCTGCCTTTAGTTGTTAAAGTCGGAGTTTCATTAATGTTGTTGTAACTTATGTGCCATTGATAGCCCCTGCGTGGGCGTACCTTCTGCCTTGTTGGAGTTAGAACACTGTTTTTCTATTATGTTTTTTCTTATCGGTGCAATTGATAGCCCCTGTGGGGGCGTGTTGTGTTGCCTCTGTTTTATACTGATTAAAATTAATAAAAACCAAAAAAAAATAATGTATTTGACTCGCCCCCCCACCCCTCTCAAATAAAAAATGCTAAATCAAAGTGATAATTAACCCCTTAATGACTGAGGGTAAAACAAATGTTTTTTTAATTTAAATATTTATTAATTTTTCAGACGAACAAGTTATACAAACATACTCATTAAAACCTTAGCTTATTATCAAAACATTTATCGTTTCATCCCCCCCATCCAATCCCTGACCCCTTCTGCTCTGCATTTTCCCGTTCATTGCTGGAGATCGTAATCCCTATAAAAGAATAATCCCCCATAACCTCTAAGGCTAGCCTTGACTTTTTGAATTCCTCCCATTTGTTCCATCTTGTATGGTGACTCTCCATCTTATCTTCATTCAAATGATAAAGTTCCTCCAATTTACATATTTGATCCACCCTATCCACCCAGTCTTTTATTTTTGGCACCTCCTGTCTCCTCCAATACTTGGGTATCAGTCCCTTTGCTGCATTCAAATACTACAATAAACCAGATTCTTTGTATTGGTAAAACAAATGTTAATGCTTGAACACAATTTTGCAACTCTGACATACAGGTACATCTCAATAAATGAGAATATCATGAAAACATTTATTTATTTCAGTAATTTAATTCAAAAAATGAAACTCATATATTATATAGATTCAGTACACACAGAGCGATATATTTCAAGCATTTCTTTCTTTTAATTTTGATGATTATGCCTTACAGCTAGTGAAAACCCAAAATTCAGTATGTCAGAAAATGTGATTACATAAGACCAATAAAAAAAAATGATTTTTAATACAGAAATGTTGACTTACTGAAAAGTCTGTCCATGTACAGTATAGTGTGCACTCAATACTTGGTCGGGGGCTCCTTTTCCATGAATTACTGCATCAATGCGGCGTGGCATGGAGGCGACCAGACTGTGGCACTGCTGAGGTGTTATGGAAGACCAGGTTGCTTTGACAGCGGCCTTCAGCTCGTCTGCATTGTTGGGTCTGGTGTCTCTCATCTTCCTCTTGACAATACCCCGCAGATTGTCTATGGGGTTTGGGTTGAGTTTGCTGCCCAATCAAGCACAGTGATACCATGATCGTTAAACTGGGTATTGGTAATTTTGGCAGTTTGGGCAGGTGCCAAGTCCTGCTGGAAAATGAAATCAGCATCTCCATAAAACTGGTCAGCAGAGGGAAGCATGAAGTGCTGGAGAATTTCCTGAGGGCTGAGCTGGACTTGATAAAACACAGTGGACCAACACCAGCAGAAGACATGGCTCTCCAAGTCATCAATGACTTCACACTGGACTTCATGCAACTTGGATTCTGTGCCTCCTCACTCTTCCTCCAGACTCTAGGACAGGGGTGGGCAAACTTTTTGACTTGAGGGCCGCAATGGGTTCATATATTGGACCCGGGGGCCGGACCAAGAGTAGATGAATGATGTGTATGTGTCATCCATAGTAAGTATAGTAATATTCCCCCATAGTAAGCATAGTAATTAATCCCCCATATAGTAATTCATCCCCCATAGTAATTCATCCCCCATAGTAATTCATCCCCCATATAGTAATTCATCCCCCATAGTAATTCATCCCCCATATAGTAATTCATCCCCCATAGTAATTCATCCCCCATATAGTAATTCATCCCCCATAGTAATTCATCCCCCATATAGTAATTCATCCCCCATAGTAATTCATCCCCCATATAGTAATTCATCCCCCATAGTAATTCATCCCCCATAGTAATTCATCCCCCCCTATAGTAATTCATCCCCCATAGTAATTCATCCCCCATATAGTAATTCATCCCCCATAGTAATTCATCCCCCCATATAGTAATTCATCCCCCATATAGTAATTCATCCCCCATAGTAATTCATCCCCCATATAGTAATTCATCCCCCATATAGTAATTCATCCCCCCTATAGTAAGTCCCCCCTGTGTCAATTTACTTACCTTTGCTCCGCGCGTTCCTCTCGCCGTGTTCCCGCACCGTTCCGGTCTTCAGGGCGGACTGTGAGAGGAGCCTAGCTCCCTCACGTTCGTCACGCTGCCCCGCCTACACACATCCTGACAGCCTCACATCACGCTCCGCGGGCCGGATTAAAAGGTCCGCCAGGCCGTATACGGCCCGCGGGCCGTAGTTTGCCCATTGCTGCTCTAGGACCTTGATTTCCAAATGAACTGAAATATGTACTTTCATCCAAAAAGAGGACTTTGGACTACTAAGCAACAGTCCAGTCTTTTTTCTCCTTAGCCCAGGTGGGACGCTTCTGATATTGTCTCTGATTCAGGAGAGGCATGACACAAGGAATATGACAGTTTTAGCTTATGTCCTAGAATTTCCTGATAGAGGGCTGACCTGGACTTGATAAAGCACAGTGGACCAACACCAGCAGAAGACATGGCTCTCCAAATCATCAATGACTGTGGAAACTTCACACTGGACTTCATGCAACTTGGATTCTGTGCCTTTCCACTCTTCCTCTAGATTCTAGGACCTTGATTTCCAAATGAACTGAAAAATGTACTTTCATCCAAAAAGGAGTACTTTGAACCACTAAGTAACAGTCCAGTCCTTTTTCTTCTTAGTCCAGGTAAGACGCTTCTGATATTGTCTCTGATTCAGGAGAGGCATGACACAAGGAATATGACAGTTATAGCTTATGTCCAGGGGCGGACTGACCATTTGGAAACTCGGGCACTGCCCGAGGGCCCAGGGTCAGTAGGGGGCCCCATGAGATGCCCCTGGTACCTTTTTCATAGGCTTTTTTGAGTTTGGGCAAGGACACAGGGGCCCAATGATCTCCTATTGCCTGGGGGCCCCATGAGTTGTCAGTCCGCCCCTGCTTATGTCCCAGAATTTCCTGATAGAGGGCTGAGCTGGACTTGATAAAACACAGTGGACCAACACCAGGAGAAGACATGGTTCCCCAAATCATCACAGACTGGAAACTTCACACTGGACTTCATGCAACTTGGATTCTGTGCCTCCTCACTCTTCCTCCAGACTCTAGGACCTTGATTTGCAAATGAACAGAAAAATGTACTTTCATTCAAAAAGAGGACTTTGGACCACTAAGCAACAGTCCAGTCCTTTTTCTCCTTAGCCCAGGTAAGACGCTTCTGACATTGTCTCTGATTCAGAAGTGGCATGACAGGAATACAACAGTTGTAGATCATGTCCTGGATACATCTGAGTGTAGGTGGCTCTTGAAGCACTGACACCAGCCCATAGTCCACTCCTTGTAAACCTCCCCCACATTCTTGCTTCACAATCCACTCAAGGCTATGGTTATCCCTGTTGCTTGTACACCTTTTTTCTACCACACTCTTTCCTTCCACTCAACTCTCCATTAATATGTTTGGATACAGCCAGGGGCGGACTGACAACTCATGGGGCCCCCGGGCAATAGGGGATCATGGGGCCCCTGTGTCCTTGCCCAAACTCAAAAAAGCCTATGAAAAAGGTATCAGGGGCATCTCATGGGGCCCCCTACCGACCCCGGGCCCTCGGGCAGTGCCCGAGTTTCCAAATGGTCAGTCCGCCCCTGGATACAGCACTCTGTGAACAGCCAGCTTCTTTAGCAGTGATCCTTTATGACTTACCCTCCTTGTGGAGGGTGTCAATGACTGTCTTCTAGACAACTGTCAAGTCAGCAGGCTTCCCCATGATTGAGTAACCTACTGAACCAGACTGAGACCATTTAAAGGCTCAGGAAAACTTTACAGGTGTAAATAGCTGATTAGAGTGTATTGAGTCTACAATATTGAACTGTTTTACAAAATTCTAATGAATTTTGGGTTTTTTCACTAGCCGTAAGCCATAATCCTCAAAATTAAAAGAAAGAAATGCTTGAAATATACCACTCTGTGTGTAATGAATCTATAAATATATGAGTTTCCCTTTTTGAATTGAATTACTGGAATAAATTAACTTTTTGATGATATTATAATTTATTGAGATGCACCTGTATGTTATTAAAACCGTACATATCATTACAACTACTTTGTGTGTCTGGGAGGTTTTTTTTACTTTTTTTTTATAGTAAATGGTAATGGATATCTACCGTTTTTTTATTATTATTATCAAAGGAAAACTGGCCCAAAAAAGTAAAAAGAATATTTTTTTTATTTAGCTGTTTATTTCTTGCTACTACCATAACTTACCACCAAAGAAAAACCCCAAATAAATTCTCCTGCTCCTGATGATCGCAGTGATGCCACATATGCGTATGTTAGTCGTTCTTTGTACCCATAGTGGGGCCCAGAACAATAGTGCGCATTTTGCTTTTTTTTATCCTACTTAAAACACGCTGACACTGATACTAATTAAAAAAAATCCTTCCCAAAATATACTGACCCAGACCTTTGACCTTTACCTTGATCCTAACACTAACCCTGACACTGATCTAGATCAAACCTTGATCTAGCTATTTCTTTTTTATTGTTTTAATTTTTTTTTTGTTTGTTGATATTTTTCTCTCCTGCAAGGAGAGAAAGATACAATGTATTATATAATTATACAGGATTTATATATTATTATTATACAGGATTTATATGGCGCCAACAGTTTGCTCAGCGCTTTACAATATAACGGGAGACAATACAGCAAGAATACAGTTCAATACAAGAGGGATAGGAGGGCCCTGCTCCTTGGAGCTTACAATCTAGGAGGGAGGGGCTAGTGGTACAAAAGGTAATAACTGTGGGGGATGGACTGGTTGGAAGAGTAGAAGATTCCATTATTAGCTGAGGGCAGGATAGGCTTCCCTGAAGAGATAGGTTTTCAGAGATCGCCTAAAAGTGAGCAGAGTAGGCAATAGTCTGATAAATTGGGGTAGAGAGTTCCAGAGGATGGGGAATGCTCTGGAGAAGTCCTGGAGACGAGCATGGGAGGAGGAGACAAGGGAGCTAGAGAGTAGGAGGTCGTGCGAGGAGCGGAGAGTACGGTTTGGGTGATATTTGGAGACAAGATCGGTGATGTAATTTGGGGCAGAGTTATAAATGGCTTTATATGTTATGGCAGAGAGGGGTGGAGGACACTGAGTGGAGGCCAGTGGAGGGATTGGCAGAGAGGGATGGAGGACACTGAGTGGAGGCCAGTGGAGGGATTGGCAGAGAGGGATGGAGGACACTGAGTGGAGGCCAGTGGAGGGATTGGCAGAGAGGGGTGGAGGACACTGGGTGGAGGCCAGTGGAGGGATTGACAGAGAGGGATGGAGGACACTGAGTGGAAGCCAGTGGAGGGATTGGCAGAGAGGGATGGAGGACACTGAGTGGAGGCCAGTGGAGGGATTGGCAGAGAGGGATGGAGGACACTGAGTGGAGGCCAGTGGAGGGATTGGCAGAGAGGGGTGGAGGACACTGGGTGGAGGCCAGTGGAGGGATTGGCAGAGAGGGATGGAGGACACTGAGTGGAGGCCAGTGGAGGGATTGGCAGAGAGGGGTGGCTGATAATGTATCCTGTATGTATAAAATGTATCTTTCTCTCCAATAAGAGGAGAAAGAAAACAAAGGGGCGGGCTGCACAGTGACTAATCACTGCAATTGCAAATCAGAGGCTATCACAGCAATCAGGTGAACGGGAACCGGGGGTCCCGAGTTCCGGTCCCATTCGTTAGTATGAGACCCGGGGCTTTCGAAGAGAGCCCGGTTTCTGTGCTGTGTGTGCGCTATACACAGACACTGGTACACATATACGCGGCCTCATGGATAAAGACCCACTTCTGTGATTCCGCATATTTGCATACTGCTGTCGGGAAGGGGTTAAACCTTCAGGTTTTTTTTAGGCAATGTCAACAGCTGATTTAATCACTTCTATGACCTCATACACACTGGGTGTAAAAACACCACTTTTATGCAGGCCATACATGGGTCGAATTTCGAATGAATTAATTCCAAAATTTGACCAACCAAGCCTTTAATTTCATCTCATGTTGCTACAGAAAAGAATTTTCGTGGCCAAGAATTTTCTTTTCTTTCCAGGTCACAGCTCAGGCTCATTTCTTTTTCGCTCATATTTCTCGCACGATTCTCCCATCGTTTATTCAAAATTCGTTCATTTTTCAGAAAATTTACAACATGTCTGATCACTCAGATTCAATGTTCGCACGAAAATTGCCTGTTTCTATGACCAACTAATGGTGCGAAATTCGAACAAAAACTCTTAGAAAAGATTTTTGATAGAAAATTATTTCGGAATTGAAACCATGTATGGCCGGCTTTAAGGGTGTTTGGCACCTTTTTTTGCCCATAAACGCACCTGTATGTAAGCGTACATAGCCATGCACACATAGGTAAATTATAACAAGACAGCGCTTTTCCTAGAGGATGTCAGATGACGAAACGCGTATGACGGGGCTTTGGTAGTGATGTCACCACGCACGAGAGAGCGGTCTGAGTATACATAGACCTTTCCTGTGAAAACCAGAAGTTCAGGGAAGCAGCACTGAGAGAGCAGGAGCCAACAGGATCAAAAGCTGTGAAGTGCAACTGGGTAATATTTATTTTATTGTGCTCAATGTGTTCAACTAAAAAAGCGTTAAACAATATATAACCTTGGGAGAAAAAAAATCACTTTGTCTAGGCAAAGATGACGTCACTGGACCTTCTCATGGGAGGATCTACCAAACACTACAATGTCAAAGTGACAAACATTTTTAATTTATTATTACATAGTGATGAAAAGATGACATGCATAATCTCTCCAATACAAAATTGCAACGATAGAATGCCTTTAGGCGGATGTAGTTTGCTCTGTGCACTGCGTATCAAGCAAAACAGCTTTTTGTTATTGTTTGTTGCATCTTGGTGCTGCTGACATCCTGCAGCCATTACCAATCTTTATGCACTCCAGAGCTGGCCTCATGGCATTCCTCAGGGTGGGTTTCCTGATAGTAACAACAGTGGACCCATCATTTTGTAAAATTTGTTGAAGCGGCCACCAGAAATCTGTATGACAGGGTGACAACACAGGAGCACAGTTAAGATACAGGGACAGAACGTTGTCACCCTATAGCAGGAAGTGGCAGGGTCATCAGATATTCTTTTAATAAAAGCTGCAGATTTAAAACGTTTATAAGCAGTATTACTGATCTGGTGTACAGAAGGCTAAATGGAAAGAAGAAGATTTCCAGGGGCTGAAATGCTGTACAGTACAGAGGTTAGCGAATGGTGCTGAATCACTACAGGTTGTTCCGCTTCAAGGCCGGTGATTCTTCATACAGAGATCCCGCTGAGGAAAAAAAGAAGCTTCCATATGGAACTGACAGGTTCACTTTTACCCCCTCCCGTCCTTGGCAGTGTCTGCCAAAGACTCAGAGAGAGATGAAAGCAGCCGGACCTTCGGTGAGATACCCACTAATATCTCCCACTGCCCCTGGTTGTCAGGAATATCAACTGTGTATCTTCTTATTGCTGTGGTAGAATAGAATTTTTTCTACTGCTTATATAATAAAATACAATTTGTAAAAATATTTCAAATTAATAAATTATTAAATATTATTAAATTTTTTTTTTTATCATAATTTACATGTACAAATACTTTTAAAAAAGAAACAAAAGTAATGTAAATCTGAAATATTATATTAATATGTAATAATTGCAATTTGCAGCCAGCCATTGGAGCTATTGGGTTCTTTCTATTCATTTACCAGGCTACTCTTAACTGTTTTGCTGCAAAGCTCAGCGGCCAAAATTAATATTATAAAATCATCGTCCGGTGTTAATCTCTCATCTTATTCACCTGATAACACTGCATATAATAAAACAGTTATTTTACTTACTTATCAGGGTGTACAAGAGCCAAAGCACTGTCTGCCAAAGACTCAGAGAGAGGTGAAGGCTTCAGGGTTTGTAAATATATATTTAAAATAATTAATATTTAAAGTTTATTAGTACATTTGAAAAAAAAGTATATATATATATATTAAAATCTGGATTTATATAGTGCCAACAGTTTGTGCAGTGCTTTACAACATACGGTGAATAGTAGAGTTAATACAATTCAATACAGGAGGGCCCTCCTCATTATAGCCTGCAATCTAAAAGATATATATATATATATATTACACTGCTCAAAAAAATTCAAGAGATGAAAACATTTGGGCTTTCAGTGAGATACACACTAATATCTCCCACCGTCCCTTGGTCCCACCCCCTACCCACCTCTGAGCACCGTCCCTTGGTCCCACCCCCTACCCACCTCTGAGCACCGTCCCTTGGTCCCACCCCCTACCCACCTCTGAGCACCGTCCCTTGGTCCCACCCCCTACCCACCTCCGAGCACCGTCCCTTGGTCCCACCCCCTACCCACCTCCGAGCACCGTCCCTTGGTCCCACCTCCGAGCACCGTCCCTTGGTCCCACCCCCTACCCACCTCCGAGCACCGTCCCTTGGTCCCACCCCCTACCCACCTCCGAGCACCGTCCCTTGGTCCCACCCCCTACCCCCCTCCGAGCACCGTCCCTTGGTCCCACCCCCTACCCACCTCCGAGCACCGTCCCTTGGTCCCACCCGCTACCCACCTCCCAGCACCGCCATTTATAGAGAATTCAGAACCAAGTATCATTTTCTGGTGCTAAGTAATTTGTATGGAACTCATTAATGATAGCAAGCAAAGCAGTAAAATAGATCCCCTGCAGCCATCAATAATAGACCCCCCAGCAACAATAGATCTCCCCAGCAACAATGGACCCCCAGCAACAATAGTACCCCCACTAGCAACAATAGATCCCCCATGGGGTGGACTGACAACTCATGGGGCCCCCAGGCAATAGGGGATCATGGGCCCCTGTGTCCTTGCCCACACTCAAAGCACACCCAAAAAAGCCTATAAAAAGGTACCAGGGGCATATCATGGGGCCCCCAACTGACCCAGGGTGCTCGGGCAGTGCCCGAGTGCTCGAATGGTCAGTCCGCCCCTGGATCCCCCAGCAGCCAGCAGCAGTAGACCCTCCACCACACCCCTTGCCATTTTATAAATTAAGTGCTTGAGGTGCCGGAACTTCTTTCCGCCACATTCCCACTGAAAAAAAAGTCCTGGTTATACCTCCCTATAATAGACAGTTATTTCTGGAGTTAAGATTACACACACAGCTAAATGAGTTCCCTGCTCCCCCCTGCTTTTTTCCCGCCCTATGCAGCCCCGCATTTCAGTAAAAGATGGAGGCCATAAGTCATGGTTGCAAATAAAAAAAAAATTGCATTATGGGAAATTCCCTGCTAACCCTTCCCGTGACAACTGTCCTCTAGGTTTCTGCACTATTCCGAAATGACACTGAATCATATAATTTTTTTCTTTCTGTACAGGAGGAATTAACAGCCACAACATGGGTTCAGCTCAGGCCCCGTGATGGCCGTGATGGAGCTGAAGACGTGCCCCAGGGCTCAACAACAGCGCTCTCCCGTACAGCCAGCCAGGAATCCCCAGCCACCCAGCAAAAGCTGAAGCACACACAGTGAGTTGGATGCACCCATTTGCTTTCTTTATCACACAGCAGTCATTCTCCAGAGGCAGCCAAAAAGCTTAAAGACGGTGCTGGGCTTTTAAAAGAAAAGGAAGCGTGCCTTGCAAACCAACTGTCATGGAGGTGGCCGGTTATTTTTTTTAGAAATTTATAAAAAATTTTAAAAAATCATATAAACAATCAATGATCTGAATGTTCACAAAACTAAAATTTAGGAGATATATTATTATTATACGGGATTTATATAAATTATTATTATTATTATACAGGATTTATATAAATTATTATTATTATTATACAGGATTTATATATTATTATTATACAGGATTTATATAAATTATTATTATTATTATACAGGATTTATATATTATTATTATACAGGATTTATATATATTATTATTATACAGGATTTATATATTATTATTATACAGGATTTATATATATTATTATTATACAGGATTTATATATTATTATTATTATACAGGATTTATATATTATTATTATACAGGATTTATATATATTATTATTATACAGGATTTATATATTATTATTATTATTATACAGGATTTACATATTATTATTATACAGGATTTATATATTATTATTATACAGGATTTATATAAATTATTATTATTATTATACAGGGTTTATATAAATTATTATTATTATTATTATACAGGATTTATATATTATTATTATTATACAGGATTTACATATTATTATTATTATACAGGATTTATATATTATTATTATACAGGATTTATATAAATTATTATTATTATTATACAGGATTTATATAAATTATTATTATTATTATTATACAGGATTTATATATTATTATTATTATACAGGATTTATATATTATTATTATACAGGATTTATATATTATTATTATTATTATACAGGATTTATATATTATTATTATACAGGATTTATATATTATTATTATTATTATACAGGATTTATATAGCGCCAACAGTTTGCTCAGCGCTTTACAATATAAGGGAGACAATACAATTACAATACATTTCAGTACAGAAGGATTAGGAGGGCCCTGATCCTGGGAGCTTACAATCAATAACTACTTCCAGGCCAAGCTTTTTCTGACACCTTCGGTTTCCATTTAACAATCAGTATTTTTTTTGCTAGAAAATTACTTAGAACCGCCTTTATATATATTTTTTTTTTAAAGCAGAGGCCTTAACCAATTCATGTCCGGACACTTTCAGCCCTTTCCTGTCCAGACCAATTTTCAGCTTTCAGCGGTATTGCACTTTGAATGACAATTGCACGGTCATGCAACACTGTAATCATATGAATTTTTTAGCATTTTTTAAGAAAGATAAAACTTTATTTTGGTGGTATTTATTCACCACTGAGATTTTTATTTTTTTTGCTATATAAACAAAAAAATCCAAAAAATTAATAATCTTAAAATGGGGTGCAGCGCTATTAACAAACCAATGAATAAATAAAATGTGGTCTATGTTATGCACTTTATATTTATTTATTTATTTGCATATGTGTAAACACGATGTCACTATTGGGGATTTATTGCACTATCAGCACTATTATAAGATTGATTTTTACTCATCTATTTGATCTTTTTTGAGCATTTTATTTATTCATTGGTTTGTTAATAGCGTTGCACCCCATTTTAAGATTATTAATTTTCGGGAGGTTTTTTTGTTACCTTTGTTGTTTCAGCAGCTTTGTGTTTTTTGTTTGTAACGCTCGCTTATTCCTTCTATATACAAAAAAATCCAAAAATTTTGAAAAAAAGTGTTTTTCTTCATAAATCTTGGCCAAAATGTATTCAGTTATCTTTTTAGTAAAAAAAAAAAAACCAAATTAGTTTATAAGCATTTTATTTTTGTAATTATTTTTATTTATGTTGTTTTTTTTTTTTGACGCTGTACTACTTGTGGGGGGTGATGAAGATTTTTTTTTTTACACTGATTGCTTTTATACCCATAAAGGCTGTAAAAGCAATCATTTCTCCTCCTCTCTGGCTTCATTCTTGCAGCCATTGAGAAATACTGTGAGAGCTGTGATTGGTCATAGCTTGTCACATGGTACAAGGCTGTTGTGAATAGCCCTGTACCATATGACCTCTGGGATCATTCACAGATTTCACAAGTAGTAAGCAATGATGTCAGACGTGACATCTTGCTTACACCTATTCATGTGATCACTGATTGACCAATCAGTGATCACATGATCGGGACCTCACACCGAGGACAGTCAAGTTCCTCCACCCCAAACTGTCTCCACCATGTCTTCATGGACCTTGCTTTGTGCACTGGTGCGCAGTCATGTTGGAACAGGAAGGGGTCATCCCCAAACTCTTCCCATAAAGTTGGGAGCATGAAATTGTCCAAAATGTCTTGGTATGCTGACGCCTTAAGAGTTCCCTTCACTGGAACTAGGGGGCCAAGCCCAACCCCTGAAAACAACCCCACACCATAATCCTCCCTCCACCAAACTTTCACTTGGCACAATGCAGTCAGGTAAGTACCGTTCTCCTGGCAACCGCCAAACCCAGACATGGCCATCGGATTACCAGACAGAGAAGCGTGATTGGTCACTCCAGAGAACACGTCTCCCCTGCTCTAGAGTCCAGTGGCGGCATGCTTTACACCACGGCATCCGACACTTTGCATTGCACTTGGTGATGGAAGGCTTGGATGCAGCTGCTCGGCCATGGAAGCCCATTCCATGGAGCTCTCTACGCACTGTGTTTGGGCTCATCTGAAGGCCACACCAAGTTTGGAGGTCTTTAGCTGTTGACTCTGCAGACAGTTGGCGACTTCTGCGCACTGTGCGCTTCATGCGCTGACCCCGCTCTGTCATGTGACGTGGCCTACCACTTGGTGGCTGAGTTGCTGTTGTTCCCAGTTGCTTCCACTTTGTTATAATCCCACTAACAGTTGAGCGTGGAATATTTAGTAGCCAGGAAATGTCACGGATGGACTTATTGCCCAGGTGGCCACCTATCACGGGACCACGCTTGGAGTCACTGAGCTCCTGAGAGCGACCCATTCTTTCACCAATGTTAGTAGAAGCAGTCTGCATGCCTAGGGGCTTGATTGTATACACCTGTGGCCATGGAGGGGATTGGAACACCTGAATCACATGATTTGGAGGGGTGTCCAAATACCAGTCATCCAAACTGTTAAAACATAAAGTGCAATGCAGGGGCGGACTGACAACTCATGGGGCCTCTGGGCAAAAAGGGATCATGGGGCCCCTGTGTCCTTGCCCACACTCAAACCACACCCAAAAAAGCCTATGAAAGGTACCAGGGGCATCTCACGGGCAGTGCCCGAGTTCCCAAATGGTCAGTCCGTCCCTGGTGCAATGTATTCAAAAAGTTATAGTTCCTTAATATGCGTGTGTTTCTGTGCTGGCGCTTTTGTTTATGCACGCGAGAGCATTTCTTGAAAACGATACACGGAGATGCAATCCGTCGAACGCATCAAACCCAAGTGCATCTCTTGCCTTTTGAGTGCCAGAGAAATTTAGGTCAGCCCTAATCCAGGCTTAAAATCAGAAGCAGAAATAGTTTCTTCGCAGAGATATAGGAAAGTGTACAGTATGCACCGAGGAGCTTGTGCGTTGCCCCCGGCTGTTCGTCAATTGCTCATCTTTTCTTTTTTCCTAAGAAAGAAGTGCAAATAAATGCATGTATGCTATATGTATTCCTTCTCCAAGGAGGAGAATAAACCACAGAAAGGCTCATGGCATCAAGAGGTCTTTTCATAAAATGCTCATTTCTCTGACTGCAGAGAGAAGTAGAAGCCCCGTATTATTCTGGGGGGGGTTACAACTGGGATGGTGGTTATGAAATGACAAGAATCTGTCTTAAAGCGGTACCAGGGGTGGACTGACAACTCATGGGGCCCCCGGGCAATAGAGGATCATGGGGCCCCTGTGTCCTTGCCCAAACTCAAAAAAGCCTATGAAAAAGGTACCTATGGCATCTCATGGGGCCCCCTACCAGGGGCGGACTGACAACTCATGGGGCCCCCGGGCAATAGAGGATCATGGAGCCCCTGTGTCCTTGCCCAAACTCAAAAAAGCCTATGAAAAAGGTACCTATGGCATCTCATGGGGCCCCCTACTGACCCCGGGCCCTCGGGCAGTGCCTGAGTTTCCAAATGGTCAGTCCGCCCCTGAGCGTTACTAAACCCAAAACTAAAAATGTCATACATTGCAGCTGAGCAATCATTAGCTGCGGCAGCTGCATTAGCTTTCTTTTTCCCTTCTGTTTTCACCTGGTAATCTGGCCAGTAACACACCCCTCCTGTAATACCCCCAGTTCACACCTATGTGGCCGTGAGGGCTGCGTTTTGCACGGGCATGAGAGCCCATTCATTTGAATGGACTCCCATGCCCGTGACACGCAGGGAAGAAGTCCCTGCACTTCTCTGGAAAACACAGCCTGCAAGGGAACCTCGGTTCCCAGAACGGTTGCTTTTTCCAGTGCGGGCGGCGTGCCATTAGAACTAATGGCACCCGCCCGCGGGTCCGCATTTCTCTGTGCAGGTGGTGCGGCTGCATGGATTTTCGTGCGGATCCGCAGTGGCACCACCCACACAGATGTGAACCTAGGGTGAGACCGCCCCCACTCTGGATGAAGGAGCACAGGGGGCACCTTTGGACAGCAGCCTTGTCAGTCTGGGAGAAGCGGAATGTTAGATGCACTCGCAGATTTAGATACACTAACAAATCAAAGCCAGATTCCAGTTACAGAAAACTGTTTTTTTTTCTTTTAGGATAAAGGTTTTACATAAATTACAGCTGATCATTGTAAGCCCCCCTGCCAGTGATAAATGGTTTGTCTCAACTCTCTAACTGCTACATCTGCAGAACAGCTTGTTCTGCTGAAAAACAACACGCTTACTGGCCAAAAAAAAAGCAAAACAGCTTAAAAAAAGAAAACTAATGCAGCCACTACATCTAAGAAGTGGGAAGCTGCAATATAATAAATAGTTGCTTTTTAAGATTCGTGCTGCTTTAAAGTTTAACTCTGGAGGGATATAAAGCAAAAACACAATTATTAATGAAAGATTATTAAATTATTATTTAATAAGCCAGCAGAAGTATGTGAATTTGTCCTGATCTCCGGCTCCTGTAAACCCCTGGCACAGCTGCTCTCAGGATTGGAGATGGCGGGGCAGCAGTAGGAGCCAATCAAGTTGTGCTAATAGGAAGAAAGTGAGCAGAGGGATTACTCATCAGAGTGCTGCTTCTCCTTCCTCATCCAATCAGCAGGTTGGAGGGGAGTGTCTCTGAACAAGCTGTTCTGCTGCTCAACTGTCGGGGATTTTGGTTGGACTACCTGGATCATAGGACTGGCTGAACAGTTCCCTATATGTGTACCATATTTAAGCTGTGCCCTCAGTCAGCTGACGTGGAAGAGCAGTTTGAGGCTCTGGAAGGATTCCGATAATATTTGTCTGGATCCACCCAGCTGTTTGATTCACAACTGGTTCCGCCTCTCAGCACTTGGCTGAGAGCCAAAGCCAGTTGCACCCGCTCCATCTCCAGTCTGGTGAGCAGACTAAGTGATCAGTGATGTTATAAGCACAAAAAATTACAACTAAGCTCAAAAAATGCATTTTTTAAAATTAAAACGTAATTTTTTTTTCTTTAACCAGTTGTATTGCACTGCGATAGCTGAAGCTACCGGCTTTGTTTGTAAACAAATGCGATCACCACGACTGACTGTTTTGGCAATGCTGATTGGTTCCTGATCATTACCGGAGGCCAGTGGTTCTCAATGACAGTGTGAGTTAGGAATGTGAATTAGCAATCTCTGGGTCACGCTCAGGGGCGGACTAACAACTCATGGGGCCCCCGGGCAATAGGGGATTATGGGGCCCCTGTGTCCTTGCCCAAACTCAAAAGAGCCTATGAAAAAGGTACCAGGGGCATCTCATGGGGCCCCCTACTGACCCCGGGCCATCGGGCAGTACCCGAGTTTCCAAATGGTCAGTCCGCCTCTGGTCACGCTACATTGCCAACATCAAGTTGTTAGAATTGATAGTAAACCATTGGAACTATTTGTCATTATAATTTATTTATTATTTATTTCAGATACTTATATAGCTCTATCAACGTACTCCGCGCTTTACATATATATTGTACATTCACATCAGTCCCTAACCCTCAAGGGGTGTACAATCTAAGGTCCCTAACCCTCAAGGAGCGTACAATCTAAGGTCCCTAACCCTCAAGGGGCGTACAATCTAAGGTCCCTAACCCTCAAGGAGCGTACAATCTAAGGTCCCTAACCCTCAAGGGGCGTACAATCTAAGGTCCCTAACCCTCAAGGGGCGTACAATCTAAGGTCCCTAACCCTCAAGGGGCGTACAATCTAAGGTCCCTAACCCTCAAGGGGCGTACAATCTAAGGTCCCTAACCCTCAAGGGGCGTACAATCTAAGGTCCCTAACCCTCAAGGGGCGTACAATCTAAGGTCCCTAACCCTCAAGGGGCGTACAATCTAAGGTCCCTAACCCTCAAGGGGCGTACAATCTAAGGTCCCTAACCCTCAAGGGGTGTACAATCTAAGGTCCCTAACCCTTAAGGGGCGTACAATCTAAGGTCGATAACTCTCATTCATACATACACATACTAGGGACAATTTAGACAGGATCCAACCAGCATGTCTTTGGAGTATGGGAGGAAACCGGAGGAAACCCACGCAGGCACAGGGAGAACATGCAGACTCCAGGCAGGTAGTGTCATGGATGCAGTGTTGGTCAGGCAGGACACCTACGTGGTAATATTTTTGATCAGTGAATCTGTTACAATAGACAGAAAAGGCGAGGGCTTACTTTTCAGTGATTGTCTGCCACTGTCAGGTGCGCGTAGACGAATGACAGTAATCCTGAGCGCCGAACAGAAGCCTTAGTGCCAGATGGCCGGCCTGTCTTGACAATAAATGTGCGAGCGCAGCCCCCTCAGCTGTTCTTGTATGGACAAGATACACTTTATGAATTTCTACACCAGGGGCGGACTGACCATTTGGAAACTCGGGCACTGCCCGAGGGCCCGGGGTCAGTGGGGGGCCCCATGAGATGCCCCTGGTACCTTTTTCATAGGCTTGTTTGAGTTTGGGCAAGGACACGGGGCCCCATGATCCCCAATTGCTCGGGGGCCCCATGAGTTGTCAGTCAGCCCCTGATTTCTACAAAAGTCAACCTATGCAGGGCAGGCCTACAGCCATGTTTTTCTATGCTGTGGATGTGGTGAAGCTCGGAAGACACAGTGGTCGGCACAAGGTCAGGTGTTTCTCCTGCCCCGGAAGCGGTGCTGTAAAATTCTGACCAAATGTAGGCAAATGAGTCTCCGGCAATTGAGCAATGGTTTTTTGTGTTTCTTGGGACTGGTTTTTTTGGGACTATTTGTCATCTTCTTTTTGCCATTTATCATATTGTGTTTTTTCATATATTCTTATGTATTTTATACACTGAACACTTGTTGTTTTTTCACTATTTGTCTTTGTTGCCACTCCTTTATGCCACTGACAACATTTTTTCTTTTATGTTATCCATTGAACAATGGATGTTTTTTTATATCCACTATTTGGCCATGTTTCATCTTTGTTGCCATTTTCTTAGTCCACTTTTTTATTGCCATTGACAGCAATTTTGGTTTTCCTATGTTATCTTTATGCTATTTGTCCACTGAACACTTGATGTTTTCTGCATTCACTGTTTGACCACTTTTCATCCTTATTGCCACTTGATACACATATTGTGGATTCACTCCTGTGGATATTACTTTGCACATTAGTTATATGGTTTTATGAGGCTTCTTTATTCATTTTTGTGATTGTTCTCTCATTTATTTATTATATTGTTATTATATTGGTACTTATATAGTGCTGTAAATTTATATGGTTTCATGTGGATTGTTTACTCATTTTTGTTCTCTCATTTATTTTTTATTATATTGGTACTTATATATTGCTGTCAATGTACACAGCACTTTACATATATATTGTACTTTCACATCAGTCCCTAACCCTCAAGGGGTGTACAATCTAAGATCCCTAACCCTCAAGGGATGTACAATCTAAGGTCCCTAACCCTCAAGGGGTGTACAATCTAAGGTCCCTAACCCTCAAGGGGCGTACAATCTAAGGTCCCTAACCCTCAAGGGGCATACAATCTAAGGTCCCTAACCCTCAAGAGGCGTACAATCTAAGGTCCCTAACCCTCAAGGGATGTACAATCTAAGGTCCCTAACCCTCAAGGGGTGTACAATCTAAGGTCCCTAACCCTCAAGGGGTGTACAATCTAAGGTCCCTAACCCTCAAGGGGTGTACAATCTAAGGTCCCTAACCCTCAAGGGGTGTACAATCTAAGATCCCTAACCCTCAAGGGGCATACAATCTAAGATCCCTAGCTTACATTCATACTAGGGCCAGTTTAGACAGGAGCCAATTCACCTACCAGCATGTCTTTGGAGTGTGGGAGGAAATCAGGAAACCCACACAGGCACAGGGAGAACATGCAAACTCCAGGCAGGTGGTGCCATGGTTGGGATTTGAACCGACAACCCCTAGCATTGCCAGGCAGAAGTGCTAACCATTTAGCCACTGTGCTGCCCTTATTTATTTTTATACACATATTGGTTTTATTTATGTGTATTGTTTATTCAGTTTTATTCACTTTTAGGATAAGTAGAGCAACACCATTTTCCTTCACACATTGAGCAATGATTTCACAGCAGGCTAGGGGAGCAATGAAGATGATTCGGACCTCATTGTACTCTACAGCAGTGTTCTTCAACCAGGGTGCTATAGCACCCTGGGGTGCCTTTTGGGTTCCCTTGGGGTGTTGTGAGCATGAGACCCAGTTTGCCCTGGATCAGAGATGGATGAGAAGAGGGGAACTCCGATGTGATAGCTGGACTCGAATCAGGGGCGGACTGACCATTCGAGCACTCAGGCACTGCCCGAGGGCCCGGGGTCAGTAGGGGGCCCCATGAAATGCCCCTGGTACCTTTTTTTTAGGCGCTTTTGAGTGTGGGCAAGGACACAGGGACCCCATGATCTCCTATTGCCCCATGAGTTGTCAGTCCGCCCCTGACTCGAATGCAAGAGGAGGACCCTTTGGGGGGCCCTGATATATAGGGGGAACTTTGATGTGATGTGGGCCTCGGAAGCATAGGAGGACCTCTGACGTGAAGGGGGGCCCCTGATGTGAAATAAATTTCAAAGTGCTTTTGTGCATTGGCAATGGAGAAGTAGAAAACGAACTGCACGCAGGAGAAGCCACTAAGGGGGTGTACAATTGTACGGCTCACCCCGTCCTGCAGAGAAGGGCCAATGGTTTTTATGGAAGGACACCCCAACAGCTGCATGTATAATGGGAGGAAGTTCAACCTTCGAAACAGGAAGAATGCTGCTATGTATTATTTAGAAGACATGGCATTGCACCAATGAAAGCTTTCATTAAAAGCAAGCTTCTTGTAAGTTTTGATGCCCCTCACCCTCATATGAAAAGTCGCCAAGCCTTGTTTTATACTCATCTCCTAATCTGTCTTCTCCAACACTGAGATCAGTATGTCCAGGGAACTGAGGGGGAAAATGCTGCAAGTGAGCATAACCAGCCGGCGGCAAGTATGATTAGTCACCCATCGATTGAAGGGGGGGAGGAGGACGATGTCCCCAGCTTGGCACAACGGGCAACAATGTTGTTGAATCACGGTTCACAGACCCGGCACACATTGAGCAGAAATGATATTAACCCTAGCAGGGCAGGAAGCCACCGCTGCCTCCGACTAACGGTTAACCCCGGCAGGGAGGGCGACCGCTTCTCCTCTGTGCCAACGCCGGCTGCAAGTGAACAGCGCACAGTACTGGAATATAGGTCATCCGATCGCCGCAGCCTCCTAGCTGCTGAACATTTTGTGTGCTCAAGAGCGACTTAGGACATTGGACGGATCTATTTTTGCTCGACTTGGTTTGCGTGTCCTGAAAATCCCGCTCCTTTCCTCGCTCTGATATTTAGGCTATAAACCGGTCTGAAATATACAGAAATTGTATTTGCAGACTGCGAATAAAAAAAAAGTCCAGAAAAAGGAAATGGACCATCAGCCAATTGCAGTGTTCTATTTTTATAAATGTCAAAAGAACATGCAGCGCTAATAAAATTCAATCATACATGCATATAAATAGATGGTGCATAATAAAATGGTATTGTGAACACCAGTAGATAATAAACTGTCTAAACGGCCACAGGTTGTAGTAACGATAAATAAATATCTCCAACAAGAGTGTTCTTGCGGTGCATAGTGCAAAATTTCAAGGTAAGGTGGTGAAAAAATGAGTGACTTCCGTGACCATATTCATCCCACAGAGATGAGTGTAGATTGCACTAACCAGAAAGCGCAATGGTAATGCGCATTTGAGTGTTAACCAACTCCTGGTCATCCGCCTACGGAAACTGGATCACTGAGAGGGTCATCAGGCTAGCATCAGCTGGGCAAAGTATCACAACCTCAGGGTCTCCAGGTGTCAGGGGATGTGCAATCGTCTCACCAGCAGGGGGAGTTTAACCATTCCTGATGTGGCCACCAGATAATCCCAACAAGCCGCGAAGAGGGGGGGGGCTCGGAAGTAATGAGCCAGAGCAACAAAGTAATAGAATCTACTACTCACATGCAGTAGTAAGCAGCTGGTGACAGGGAATTCAAAAATGGCCGCCAGCCGTCCACAGGGGCCGTGCGGTGTGACGTCACAAAGTATGGGGCAACTGCCTAACGCGTTTCGTGCGCTTGCACGTTTTCTATTTATATGCATGTATGATTGAATTTTATTAGCGCTGCATGTTCTTTTGACATTTATAATTTGGAGGCTCCTGGTGTTCGCCTTTCATGCTAGTCGCTTTTTGGTTTTTATCCAGCGCTCGTATCATTTCTGTTTTGATCTGTTCTATTTTTATGTTCGGGTCCGTTTACGTTCTTGCAATGCGTTAATGTGTGTTACATTGCGCTTGTGTTAAGGCATCCTATTGAAAATACTGGATCGCCACTTCAAAATGAATGGCTCGGCAACGCAAAAACTCCATACACACCTCAACTCGATAGTCAAGTCTAAATGGGCCCTCAATACTTCATTCTGGATTGGTGTTCGTTGGTCTCTTCCACCAAGGTGGTAAGGATGTGCCTGTATATCACCCAACACCAGGGGCAGACTAACCATTTGGAAACTGGGGCATTGCCCGAGGGTCCAGGGACAGTAGGGGGCCCCATGAGATGCCCCTGGTACCTTTTTCATAGGCTTTTTTGAGTCTGGGCAAGGACACAGGGGCCCCATGATCCCCTATTGCCTGGGGCCTTATGAGTTGTCAGTCCCCCCTGCACCCGACCCTGTACAGCTTCAACATTCTGCCCTTGTCTACTAAGGTACGTTTAGAAATGTCCTGCCAAAGGGTTTAAAGCCCTGAGCTTGGTATTGATTGTTAGAACTGGCGAAGGGCTTTTACTGTAGGTAAAGGTGATCCAGGCGGTCATGTTTATGGGGCTCCAAACCCCACTCCATGGGCTGCACTTGCAGTAGGTCCAGGGCTCTTCCATTTCTCCGTAGAGCCTAGGACTGCAGTAACCCGCTCCGACTGGGAGAATAGGAGGAAATAAGAGAATGTCCATTCCCCGGGCCCCTTATGACTAATGAACCTGGAAGTGACGTATCATTTCATGATTCACAGCCATCATTCCATGGGTTCTGTAACTGAGAATGCAGCTAACCAAGCATGATCTGTGCTTGATTAGCTGCAGTGGAGGGCAAATGAGACATTGGGGGGCTAATAGACCCCTGATGTCTCCATAAAGAGGGCTTGTCACCTGCTCAATGCTATCACATTGGGGGGCTTGTTAGCCCCCTTGTGATAGCAAAAAAGTTCAAGAAAAAAAATGTTTAAAAAATTGGGTTCTGTAACTGAGACTGCAGCTAACCAAGCATGATCTGTGCTTGATTAGCTGCAGTGGAGGGCAGAGGAGACATCAGGGGGCTAATAGACCCCTGCTGTCTCCATAAAGAGGGCTTGTCAACTGCTCAATGCTATCACAATGGGGGGGGCTTGTTAGCCCCCCTTGTGATAGCAAAAAAGTTAAAGAAAGAAAAAAAATTCAAACTCTTTTAAAAAAATGTAATAAAGTAAATAAAAATAATGGCAAAAAAACTGGAAGCACCCCAGTAGACATCCCAAAGAAAATGTAAACAAAAATCGCGTTACATGTGTTAGTTATCGCCGTGACTGTCAAAGTGGGAGCAATAATTCTAGGGCCATAATTCATAGTTAACTCTAATATGATGACCTGTAAAGGCTTTTAAAGTGTCTCCTGTGGACCTAAAGACCTATATTTTTCAGCTGTACCCAGCGATGGCATATTTCAGCTTGTCATAGAGTTCCTGCATTTCCCACATGAAAGAAAAATATATTTGAAATACTAAAATTTTGGCCATATTGAATATATTTCAAAATATTTTTCAAACTATATATATTTCAAAATATATTTCAATAAATATATATATATATATATACTGCATGTTGAAATGCGTTTTTATTGCAAAATATATGAAAAATATTTGTAAAAATACATTTCAAACATACTGTATGTCTAAAAATACAAATTTACATTTTTGGAATGCATTTACAATTATATGTATATACCAGATATAGTGAATGCAGGATCTGGGGAGACTGGATATAGTGAATGCAGGGTCCGGGGAGACCAGATATAGTGAATGCAGGGTCCGGGGAGACAAGATATAGTGAATGCAGGGTCGGGGGAGACCGGATATAGGGAATGCAGGGTCCGGGGAGACCAGATATAGTGAATGCAGGGTCCGGGGAGACCGGATATAGTGAATGCAGGGTCCGGGGAGAGCGGATATAGTGAATGCAGGGTCCGGGGAGACCGGATATAGTGAATGCAGGGTCCAGGGAGACTGGATATAGTGAATGCAGGGTCCGGGGAGACCAGATATAGTGAATGCAGGGTCCGGGGAGACCGGATATAGTGAATGCAGGGTCCAAGGAGATCGGATATAGTGAATGCAGGGTCCAAGGAGATCGGATATAGTGAATGCAGGGTCCGGGGCGACCGGTTATAGTAAATGCGGGATCCGGGGAGATCGGATATAGTGAATGCGGGGTCCTGGGAGATCGGATATAGTGAATGCGGGGTCCGGGGAGACCGGATATAGTGAATGCAGGGTCTGGGGAGACCGGATATAGTGAATGCAGGGTCCGGGGAGACCAGATATAGTTAATGCAGGGTCCGGGGAGAGCGGATACAGTGAATGCAGGGTCTGGGGAGAACAGATATAGTGAATGCATGGTTCGGGGAGAGCGGATATAGTGAATGCAGGGTCCTGGGAGACTGGATATAGTGAATGCAGGGTTCGGGGAGACCGGATATAGTGAATGCAGGGTCCGGGGAGAGCGGTTATAGTGAATGCAGGGTCCGGGGAGAGCGGATATAGTGAATGCAGGGTCCTGGGAGACTGGATATAGTGAATGCCGGGCCCAGGGAGACCGGATATAGTGAATGCAGGGTCCGGAGAGACCAAATATAGTGAATGCAGGGTCCGGAGAGACCAAATATAGTGAATGCAGGGTCCGGGGAGACCAGATATAGTGAATGCAGGGTCCGGGGAGACCAGATATAGTGAATGCAGGGTCCGGGGAGAGCGGATATAGTGAATGCAGGGTCCGGGGAGAGCGGATATAGTGAATGCAGGGCCCAGGGAGACCGGATATAGTGAATGCAGGGTCCGGAGAGACCAAATATAGTGAATGCAGGGGCCGGGGAGACTTGTTATAGTAAATGCAGGATCCTGGGAGACCAGATATAGTGAATGCGGGGTCCGGGGAGAGTGGATCTAGTGAATGCAGGGTCCGAGGAGACCGGATATAGTGAATGCAGGGTCCGGAGGGACCAGATATAATGTATGCAGGGTCCGGAGAGACCAGATATAGTGGATGCAGGGTCCGAGGAGAGCGGATATAGTGAATGCAGGGTCCGGGGAGGCCGGATATAGTGAATGCAGGATCCAGGGAGACCGGATATAGTGAATGCAGGGTCTGAGGAGAGCAGGTATAGTGAATACGGGGTCCGGGGAGAGTGGATATAGTGAATGCAGGGTCCAGGGAGACAGGATATAATGAATGCAGGGTCCGGGGAGAGTGGATATAGTGAATGCAGGGTCCTGGGAGAGTGGATATAGTGAATGCAGGGTCCGGGGAGAGTGGATATAGTGAATGCGGGGTCCGGGGAGAGTGGATATAGTGAATGCAGGGTCCTGGGAGAGTGGATATAGTGAATGCAGGGTCCGGGGAGAGCGGATATAGTGAATGCAGGGTCCTGGGAGTCTGGATATAGTGACTGCAGGGTCTAGGGAGACCAGATATAGTGAATGCAGGGTCCGGGAAGAGCAGATATAGTGAATGCAGGGTCCAGGGAGACAGGATATAATGAATGCAGGGTCCGGGGAGACCGGATATAGTGAATGCAGGGTCCTGGGAGACCGGATTAAGTGAATGCAGGGTCCAGGGAGACCAGATATAGTGAATGCAGGGTCCGGGGAGAGCAGATATAGTGAATGCAGGGTCCAGGGAGACCAGATATAGTGCATGCAGGGTCTGGGGAGAGCAGATATAGTGAATGCAGGGTCCGGGGTTTAGTATCCCTTTCAAAAAAAACACTAGTGTGCATGGAGCCTCAAAGTGTCAGTACATACATGAAGTATAGGGATCTGTATATGGAGGTTTCTATTTACTTCTCCTATTGGTTGAACTAGATAGACTTGTATCTTTTTTACTCTGACAATGTAACTATGTAACAAATAACAAACACACACAATAGAACAGGGAAAAATATAAACTTTCCTAACAATCCTCCAAATTAAACTTGCTACAATCATCCCTATTCCTGAATGGTGACTTGGAACAAAATCAGACAATTTATCTCCAGCATAAAACAGAACAGAATTCTCCAAGAAATCTACATATTCACTGCAGATTACTGGAGCACTGTTGGAAGGAAAGGGTATGCCCCGGGGGCCGCTCCATTCGGGAGGGTGACTACCTTCTCTCTCCAGAGAAAGCGGCTCAGCACAAGGTGGAAAATATGACCTCATATCCTAAAGGACAGAAAATGATGAGAGATAGAAACAGTGTCTGGCTGGGCCAATATAAACAAAAGATTAAAAAAAAAAGGAACTATTTTAGTGATGCTTAAAAGAGGCCCTATATGTCAATAAAAACAGATGGGCAGCACAGTGGCTAAATGGCTAGCACTTCCACCTGGCAGTACTAGTGTCCTTGGTTCAAATCCCAACCATGACACCACCTGTCTTGAGTTTGCATGTTCTCTCTGTTCCTGCGTGGGTTTCCTCCCACATTCCAAAGAAATGCTGGGAGGTGAATTGGCTCCTGTCTAAATTGTCCCTAGTATGTGTATGTATGAATGTGAGTTAGGGACCTTAGATTGTACGCCCCTTGAGGGTTAGGGACCTTAGATTGTACGCCCCTTGAGGGTTAGGGACCTTAGATTGTACGCCCCTTGAGGGTTAGGGACCTTAGATTGTATGCCCCTTGAGGGTTAGGGACCTTAGATTGTACACCCCTTGAGGGTTAGGGACCTTAGATTGTACACCCCTTGAGGGTTAGGGACTTTAGATTGTACACCCCTTGAGGGTTAGGGACTTTAGATTGTACACCCCTTGAGGGTTAGGGACTGATGTGAATGTACAATATATATGTAAAGTGCTGCATAAATTGATGGCACCATATAAGTACCTGTAATAAATAATTAATAATGAGTGAATTTAACAAAAGTAAGAAAGTTATTTCATGAATCTGATCTGGTATCAGCCTCCTGCAGTCCCTGTACAGCAGGGCTAGAGTATGAGAGGAAGAAGCCAATCAGTTCTTGTGCTGACAAGAAGCGTGCAGAGAGATGTGCTCATCACTTATTTTGCAAAGCGCTGAGCAAACTGTTGGTGCTATATAAATCCTGTATAATAATAATAATAATCACTCTGCTGCTTCTCCATTCACTGTCCAGTCAAAGCCTGGGGCGGGTCCAGGATGACTTGGGATCTGAGGAAGTGGCCATCAGAATGAGGACATCTAGTGGCAGAAAAAAAAATTGCGATGGAAACCAATAGTAAAATAGTTGGGGCCAAACCAGTGTAAAAGGTTTGTTTGGACCAGCTTGAACTATTTCCATTAGTAAGAAATACAGTCGCCATCAGCACTGTATAAACTGCATTGAACCTCAGCAACATACAATATACAGCACTGTGTTCTGGCAGCGGAATGGGGACCCCAGTTCACACTGCTGCGACTTATGTCTTGTGACTTGTGGCATGTCGCATGCCAAGTCAAACACATACATTTCAATTGGTGTCATCTTAATCAATGCTACTCGAGTCGCAGCAACAAACTTTTCTGTGACCTTGAACCCTGGTTCACATTGCCGCGGTGCGGGTAATCCCATGTGATTCGCACAGGATCCGCACCGCATTCCTGTACAAATCACATGCGATTTGTGTGCGGTGCGATCGGAGCCGTACATTTTGTATGGCTCTAATCGCACGGCACCCGCACCAAAAACATGCAGGACCCTTTTTTGGGTCTGCACTAGAATAGGATCGTTTGGGTATTTACACCTATGCGATACCATTCTACGCATCGACCGATGTGGGGGTGTCGTTAACATTCACACCTGCATCGGTCCCTGTGAACGGGATACGATGGTGATGTGGTGCGCAATTCGCACTGAAAACGCTGCGAATTCCGCACCACATCAGTGTGAACCAGGCTTAGTGCGACTTGAATGCCATAGACTGCAATGTTAAATCACAAAAATTGCAAGGAAGTCACAAACAAGTCGCAAGCAGGGTCGAACTGACCATTAGAGCACTCAGGCACTGTCCGAGGGCCCGGGGTCAGTAGGGGGCCCCATGAGATGCCCCTGGTACCTTTCATTGGCTTTTCATAGGCTTTTTTGGGTGTGGGCAAGGACACAGGGGCCCCATAATCCCCTATTGCCCGGGGGCCCCATGAGTTGTCAGTCCTCCCCTGGTCGCAAGCAAGTCGTGCGACTATGGGGTCGCAGAAGGCTGAACCAAGCCTTACCATCCTATTCCTGGAACAAAATCAAGTTGGGCTGAGCACTTAAAAAATGTATTTTTCTAATTTTATAAAAGGGAGGGGGAGGAGTCAAAGAAGGCGAAGTTAAAACAACTTTCTGATAAGCGGGACTCTCCACTGGAGCGCTGCTCAGCCATTCACAGTAAACTTTGAATTTTATGAATGAATGCAAGGCTTCCTCTGATTGGCTGGGGTGGAGATCAAGATGTCATCCACTCGCCTCTCCACCTCAACCAATCCTCAAGCCTCGTATTCATTCAGAGAATACAAAAGGTCCTATGAATGGCTGAGCAGCGCTCCAGTGGAGAGTCCCGCTGTCAGAAAGTTGTTTTAACTTCGTCTTCTCTGACTCCTCCCCCCTCCCTTTTATAAAATCGGAAAAATACATTTTTTAAAAATAATTTTTATATTTTTTAAAAATGTCATTCAACTTCCTGTACCTGTATCCTCACCAACGCAAGGATGACATTTCCAAGGTGAGATCTGCACATATCTCCCACATGCTCAGACACACCGCAGGTCTGAAGGACCTGGAAGACACGAGAAATGTGATAAATCTGCCTGGACCCACCACGCATGCACAGAAACAGCGGGTGTTTGGTACCTGGTAGAGATGCGTGCACATGCACAGGGGCGGACTGACCATTTGGAAACTCAGGCACTGCCCGAGGGCCCGGAGCAAGTAGGGGCCCCATGAGATGCCCCTGGTACCTTTTTCATAGGCTTTTTTGAGTTTGGGCAAGGACACAGGGGCCCCATGATCCCCTATTTTTTTTTTTTTAATTTAAATATTTATTGAATTTTTCATGTTAATACAAGTACCAAAAAAGGGAAATAATTCTCATACAAATAGACATTTATAACATTTCTATCTTTCCCTTACTAAAAACTCTTTTCTTTCCCATCCCACTACCCCCCATTCCCGCCCCTCATCCCCCCTCCTCCCCCTCTGCATACTCTAGCCCATTCTAATCACTTGAGGCTTATTAATTTTTTGCTTACATCCTAGTTCATATTTTCCTATATTTCTCTTTCAATCCCGCTCTTTCCCACTTTTCCCATCTCCTAAAATAAACTCTCATCCTATCTTCCTGCATATGGTATGATCTTTCCATTCTACCTATCTGGTTTACTCTATTAATCCAGTCTTCCTCCTTCGGTACCTCAGGTCTCCGCCAAAACTTGGGTATCAACCCTTTCGCCGCATTCAAGAAGTACCATATACCGGAATCTTTATATTTATTTACTGATGTCTCCACATTGTGTAGGAGGCACGTCGTTGGGTCTAGCCCTATGTCAATTTCAGTTATTTCTTCAATCAATTTTACTATTATCTTCCAAAAAGCCTGGATTTTCGGACATTCCCACCATATGTGAAACACCGTGCCTATCTCTCCACATCCTCTCCAACACATATTTGAATTTTCCCCATTCATCTTGTGCTCTACACTCGGTGTGATGTGCCATCGTGTCGCACACTTATAATTAACCTCAACCTCTCTCATACTAACATTATCGTGTATCAATCTAAACATCTTTCTCTGTCTATCTTCATCAAACCCAACACCCATATCCCTTTCCCATTTTGTTATAAAAGTTAACTTTGTGTTTGTGTCTAATTCTGTGAGTATTCTATACACTTTTGAAATACCGTGTTTCCCATCCCTTCGTGTCTCTAACAACCTTTCAAACATATTCCACTCCTGTTTTAGTCTCAGGGGTTTCGGTAGATTTCCAATAAAACATTTCAATTGATGATATTTCCACTCATCTATTCTAATAAAAATATCTCCCTTCTTCTCTAATAAATCTTTAAGTGATCTCAATTCCCCATCCACCAAAACATCTCTCAGTTGGGTATCCTCCTTTCTAAACCATCTCCCTGATATCTTATTCTTTCCCGGGGGAAAGTACTCAGTATTTGTGAGGCATTAATATAGAATTAAATTCCCATTTCATGTTTTTGTGTAAATTGTCCCATACCCTAAAAACATTTAAAGTGTATATACTTGTGCTTTCTTTACTTCCCCTGAACTGTGGTGGGACCCATATCATCTGACTCAATCTAATGCCACTAAGATCATTTTCAATTGTTACCCAACTTTTCCCCTTATGGTTAAATGTCCAGTCATATATTCTTGCTAAAACCACTGCTTTATAGTATCTCTTGACATCTGGTAGACCCAATCCCCCTTTCTCTTTAATCCTACTCAATGTTTCATATGCTATTCTAGGTTTTTTATTCTTCCATATGTATCTTGTTAACATTTTTTTCATTATCTTAAAGAAGGCTTCTGGAATTTTAATTGGTACCATTTGAAATCTATACAGTATTTGAGGCATAATTACCATTTTGACTAGGTTTATACGTCCTATCCAGGATGGATTTCCTCCTTCTAGTCTTTTTAAATCTTCCCTGATCTCATTTATCAAAGAGATATAGTTTAATCTATACAAATGCTTAGATGAGGCAGTGAGTTATATTCCTAGATATTTTATCTCTTTTTCTCTCCATATAAAGGGGAATTCTTTTTGTAGTTTTTCTTTTTCATTCTTTGATATATTAATATTCAGGATCTCTGTTTTCGTTGGGTTAATTTTTAAATTTGATAGTTCACCGTACTCCTTCAGAATATTCATTATATTTGGGAGAGTTATTCGGGGATTCCCCACTTAGAACAATAAGTCGTCCGCAAAGGCTGCTACTCTATGTTCTATGGATTCTATCTGAATTCCCTTTACCGATCCACTGTTTCTTATTATTGACAACAGATCGTTCAAAAGTGAGTAGCCAGTGCTGGTCTTTCTCTTTAGAAAGCCTAGCATGGTGGGCAACATTGATATATTGGAAGTACCCTGTGTTATGGGCCCATCAAGACTTTCCATTTTTGTATCGAGGTAACTCATGTGGCCTACTGCAGTGCGTTGCAGTTAATGGCACCCCAAAGCATCATCCAGTAGCAGCTAATGCATGGCGGTGCACCACAATGTACATACCATGGTGCGTTTTGGTGCACTTCAATGTGAATTTTCAGGTCAATTGAGCTGCATTGGCAGCCCATTGATAATGAATTGACTGACTTGCAATGCAATGCACATTAACGCATGACATTACATGCATTGATGTGTAATGGACCGGATAACCCTACATGGGCCCTAAATATTTGTAAAATAAAGATTTTATAGCAATTTTGTAAATATTATATTGAAACGTCAGTATAGTAACTTTGTAAAGAAATTTTAAAATAAACTATTATAGTTTCCCGGCACAGAGAAACAGATGAACTCGACCAAGCTTTGCAGAGAGGGCACTATAGATCTCTGCATGGCTACTTCCTTCCATGCAACGTTGTAGCAACATTCATTTATTTAACAGATATCAAATTCTTCTGCACAATCTCACTCCCAAACTTTGGCATCTTCTGCTAAACCATGTAAAGGTCCTAATTTAAATGCGTTGACTGGTTGATTCAGGGCATTAATTGTGAAATAAAATTAACAACGCCATCTCTTGGCAATCTTTGGGTATGACATAAAAGTGCATTAAAAAAAATTCTAAAGTGTCTCTAAAGCCAAATCCTCTCAACCTCTCTATTGCCACTGGTTCAGAAAGTCATGTGAAATCCAAATTTTTACCACAACAGGTGATGGGAAATCTTCCAATTAGGACACCCATTCTGGTGACCAGGGGAAGACTGACCATTTGGAGACTCGGGCACTGCCCGAGGGCCCGGGGTCAGTAGGGGGCCGCATGAGATGCCCCTGGTACCTTTTTCATAGGCTTTTTTGAGTTTGGGCAAAGACACAGAGGCCCCATGATCCCTTATTGCCCGGGGGCCCCATGAGTTGTCAGTCCGCCCCTGCCGGTGGCAACCAAGAAGGGAGTTGACTCACTTCCTCACTTGCTTCCTGTTGTGTCCAGGGCAGAAAGTGAAACGAAATCTCCGCATACAGGAGCCCAAAATCCAATGACCACCTCCAGGCTTTCAAAGGGCATATTTCCTCATGTCACTTCCTCACTACCTCACAGTTTCAGAGGCCCTAATTTAAATACTGGTTGATTCAGGGCATTATTTGTGAAATTAAAGCGCCGCCTCTTGGCAATCTTTGGGAATGACATAAAAATATGTTAAAAAATTCTAAAGTGTATATAAAGCCAAATCCTCATAAAAATAAGGAGTGAGACCGGGTTAGAACCCCTGCCAGGTTTTAAATGCTATCTGTGCCTCCTCTGGGGAGATTCACCCTCTCTATTGCCACTGGTTCGGAAAGTCATGTGAAATCCAAATTTTTTTTACCACAACAGGTGATGGGAAATCTTCCAATTAGGACACCCATTCTGGTGACAACCAAGAAGGGAATTGACTTGCTTCCTCACTTGCTTCCTGTTGTGTCCAGGGCAGGAAGTGAAGCTAAATCTCCGCATGGGGTCACAGACATAAAAAATAGACTGGGATTTTAACCTCTCCCTACTGTATCCAAGGCTACAAAAAAAAAAGTTTTGGCTTAGACGTTTTAACATTGCATGTCTGAAGAAAATCTTCTAAAGGGCAAGTTTAATCTGCTTATATTTTGCCTTGTCTGGTTCCTTGGTTTGTGTGAAAGTTATTACTTCTACAAACTATGGTATATATATTGGAATTTCCGCAGCTTTTACTTTCTGATTGCCTATCACATTTCTTGAGGTACTAAGCTGTCATTGCAGTACAAACTTACACCCCACAAAATTACCCCTTTTTGAAAGTAGACATCTCAAGGAATTTGCTGACAGACATGTTGGGGTTTATTTACTAAAGCTGGAGAGTCCAAAATCAGACTCCCTTCTGCATAGAAACCAATCAGCTTCTAACCTCAGCTTATTCAATGAAGCTTTGGCAATGAAACCTGGAAGCTGATTGGTTTCTATGCAGAAGGGAGTCTGATTTTGGACTCTCCAGCTTTAGTAAATAAACCCCGTTGAGTCCATGGAAGGTTTTATTTTTTGCCACAAATTTTTGGAAGATGACAAAAAAAAAGTTTTATTTTTTTTACACAAAGTTGTCACTTAAATGATATGTCGCTAACACATGCTATGAGTATATGTGGAATAACACCCCAAAACACATTCTGCTACTTCTCCCGAGTATGGGGATACCACGTGTGAGAGACTTTTTTGGCAGCCTAGCCGCATACAGGAGCCCAAAATCCAATGACCACCTCCAGGCTTTCAAAGGGCATATTTCCTCATGTCACTTCCTCACTAACTCACAGTTTCAGAGGCCCTAATTTAATTGTGTTAACCAGGGGTGGAATGACAGCTCATGGGGCCCCCGGGGAATAGGGGATCATGGGGCCCCTGTGTCCTTGCCCAAACTCAAAAAAGCCTATGAAAAAGAAACCAGGGGCATCTCATGGGACCTCCTACTGACCCCGGGCCCTCGGGCAGTGCCTGAGTTTCCAAATGGTCAATCCGCCCCTGGTGTTAACTGGTTGATTCAGGGCATTATTTGTAAAATGAAAATTAGCAGCGCCGCCTCTTGGCAATCTTTGGGTATGACATAAAAATGTGTTAAAAAATTCCAAAGTGTATCTAAAGCCAAATCCTCATAGAGATAAGGAGTGAGGAACGGTTAGAACCCCTGCCAGGTTTTAAATGCAATCTGTGCCTCCTCTGGGAAGATTCACCCTCTCTATTTTCACTGGTTCAGAAAGTCATGTGAAATCCAAAAAACAGGTGATGGGAAATCTTCCAATTAGGACACCCATTCCGGTGACAACTAAGAAGGGAATTGACTCGCTTCCTCACTTGCTTCCTGTTGTGTCCATGGAAGGACTAAATTTCCTCATGGGGTCACAGACATAAAAAAAGACTGGGATTTTAACCTTTACTACTCTATCCAAAACTACACAAAAAAGTTTTGGCTTAGATGTTTTAACATTGCATGTCTGAAGAAAATCTCTCATAGTGCAAGTTTAATCTGCTTATAACGCCTTCTCTGGTTCCTCCTATCCCCGTCAGCAAAATGCTAATGATTGTTTTTATAAAACCTTACCATTCTCATTACATAGAATAGACTCAGTCATGTCATCCCTTGGTGCAAACCACCCTAGGTAACACCCACTTGTGATGCGAGCATCCACGATCAGAAGAACTGAAATCCAATGAATGAAAGGAGCGGGCCAGGGATAGTCAGGCAGGGGAGGAAAGAGCTAGGTGATGCTAGATGCAGGCTCTGTCTGACTAGCTTCAGCTTCTAATGCACATTGTGAGAAGCTCACAGTATGCAAAGAAATCAGAGTAAGCTATTTCAGTCCAGGAGAGGAGCCGGCACAACTGTGCAGGACTAAACATCTTCCCCACAATGGAAGAAAAATATATTTGAAATACTACAATTTTGGACATATTCAAAATATCTTAAAAAAAATATATATATATATATAGTGTATGTTGAAATGCGTTTTTATTACAAAATATGATAAATATTTTTAAAAATACATTTAAAAAATACATACCGTATTTTTCGCCGTATAAGACGCACCTGACCATAAGACGCACCTAGGTTTTAGAGGCAGAAAACAGGAAAAAAAAAATTCTGAACTAATGGACTGCAGACACAGTACAGGAGATGACCAGAGACTGCGGACAGCACAGGGATGACCAGAGACTGCGGACATAGTACAGGAGATGACCAGAGACTGCGGACAGCACAGGGATGACCAGAGACTGCGGACAGCACAGGGATGACCAGAGACTGCGGAAAGCACAGGGATGACCAGAGACTGCAGACAGCACAGGGATGACCAGAGACTGCAGACAGCACAGGGATGACCAGAGACTGCGGACAGCACAGGGATGACCAGAGACTGCGGACAGCACAGGGATGACCAGAGACTGCGGACAGTACAGATGACTGCTGACCTTTGGGGAGGTGGGGAGCGGGTACCTGAATTTGACAGGTACCCGCTCTTACTTCCGCAGATTTTTTTTTGATCTTACCTGTTCCTCGATCCAGCCGCGCGCTGTCTTCCCGGCTTCTGTAATGGCGCTCGGCATGACAGCCGGGTGCCCAGTGCGCATGAGCGAGAAGGTCCGGCGGCTTCTGGGATCTGTCATGTGTCCCAGGTACCGCCTTACCATTCACAAAAAGCACCGCTTCTTGCGCATGCGCACTTGGCACCCGGCTGTCATGCCCAGTGCCCACACTACAGAAGCCGGGAAGACAGCACGCCGCTGGATAGAGGAACAGGTAAGGTCCCACTGCAGAGCTGAGCGGCCGGCCCGGTATTCTGACACGGCCGCGGTGGAAATACCGGACCGGCCGCTCCATATTCGCCTTATAAGACGCACTGACATTTCCCCCCCAGTTTTGGGGAAGAAAAAGTGCGTCTTATACGGCGAAAAATATGGTATATATATATATATATATATATAAAAAATATATATATATATATACTGTATGTTAAAATGCGGTTTTATTACAAATTATATGAAAAATATTTTTTTAAAAATACATTTGAAATATACCGTATGTCTTTAAAAATACAAATCTACATTTTTGGAATGCATTTACAAACATATGCAAAAATATACGTTAAAATGACTTTTTAATATGTTAAAGAAAATCTGCAGAATAGTTTTAAAAATATATATATTTTAAAATATATTCTTCAGATTATTTTTTTTAGCCTATAAAAAAGTAATTTTAACATATATTTTTACATCTATTTGTAAATGCATTCCAAAAATTTAGATTTGTATTTTTAAAGACATACAGTATATTTGAAACGTATTTTTAAAAAATATGTTTTATATACCTTGTAATAAAAACGCACTTCAACATACAGTATGTACAGTATATATATATATATATATATATATATATTTGGAATGTATTTTTAAAAATATTGCTCATATATTTTGTAATAAAAACGCATTTCAACATACACTATATACTGTATATATATATATTGAATATGGCCAAAATTGTAGTATTTCAAATATATGTCAATATATTTGGGAAGAATATTATTAAAATATTTTTCTTCCATATGGCGAATGCTCCCTGTGCTGCTTCTTCCGCTCACACTCCAGCTCTGCTGTACAGACACTGCAAGAGGACAGCTTGCATTTGCAAAATATAATCAAGTATTCATGATTACAGAGCTGCATTATTTTGTGTCTTTTATATCTGCCTGGAGTTCAGTTTTCAAGGAAATTGGAAACAAAGCTAAATGCCTGTCTAAGAAGAAGTGATTTCCCCGACGCGTTCCAGGGCAGCGAATTCTCTCTTTGTGAAGCCGATTGAGCATGCTGCCTGTGAACCAGGGGACAGCAGCTTCCATCAGAGGCTTGTGAGAAAGGCCTGGTGACGGCTGCCCTTTAAATCTGGAATTGCCATTTAATAATTCCAGGAGATGCCAGCCTTGTGGCAGCTCTCCTCTCTCGTGATCCGTCACCGCCTCACCTGAGACTCTCCCCTCCTCCTTTCATCCGAGACTCCGACAAACGTGTCCCATTATTGCTGAACGCACCATCGCCGATCCCTCGCACGGGACGGGCTTCAATGTCAGGGCTGCTGGGGAATAGACTGTAGCTGAAGGACGAAGGCGTTTAATACAAAGACATCAACAGCCGTCGCGGCGCAGAGCCACCAGTAAGCAGGCTTGTCATTTTTGCCAGCCCCGGGGTAGCGGAGTCGCTGGTAATAGAGGCTGTCAGAGACGATTTCAAGTCTTGGAGGTCACATGCTGTGAAAACGCGGCGACAAGTTGCATATTCTGAGCACAAACCAAGTCCCCAGGCGTGGCCCCTGCAGTGAACCACTTTGGCTGGCTTCGAGAGTCCTTTGCGAGGAGTCGCTGGTTTCTCTGCAAAGGGGTGGCTCAGGATTCGTGCCATCGACTTGTGATGCGTCACGGCCAGGGGCGGACTGACCATTTGGAAACTCGGGCACTGCCCGAGGGCCCGGGGTCAAGTAGGGGGCCCCATGAGATGCCCCTGGTACCTTTTTCATAGGCTTTTTTGGGTTTGGGCAAGGACACAGGGGCCCCATGATCCCCTATTGCCCGGGGGCCCCATGAGTTGTGAGTCCACCCCTGGACACAGCGTACAGCAGAACGTAGCGAGTCTTCAGCCCCATTCATACCTGCGAGAATGGCCTGCTCTATGCGGTTGGGCAACAAAAGTAGCTCTTGCTCCCAGAGGTGTAACTAGAACCTTCAGGGCCCAGGTGCAAGAAACCATAAAGGGTCCCCCCTGGCACCCGTCCGGGGCCCTTCCCACTAATCCTGGGCCCTTTACTCCCATCATGGGACCCTTTATAATCGTCCCACAGCAAGCCCCCTTCCTGCTGTCTCAGGGTCCCCCCACGTTGCCGACATGCCAGGGCCCGGTTGCAAGTGAGACCAAAACACCAATCACTGACTCTATTCATTAAGACAAGGAAGGGGCACATTTACCGCCCCCTTCCCCACTCTTCATTCTAGCAGTATCCCCTGCAGCAGCCAGTGGGAGGTAGAAACCTGGCAGTGCTGTGCAGGGCCAGGGGAGCACACAGGGGCCCGGGGCAACAGAACAGGGATAGGGAGGAGGTGGGGGCGGCACATAGACAACCTGATGCCCTCCATTTCCTTCCTGCAGCTGCTGAATGTCTAAAGGACAAGAATTGGGTATTCAGAGGCTGCATGGGGCTGGGTCGCAATCGCAACCCCTGTACGTACAACCCAGCCTGTGAGAATGGCCTGCCCTATGCTGTCAGGCAACAAAGTAGCTCCTGCTCCCAGAGGTGTAACTAGAACCTTCAGGGCCCAGGTGTGAGAAACCATGAAGGGCCCCCCCTGGCCGGGGCCCTTCCCACTAATCCTGGGCCCTTTATTCCCTTTATAATGGTCCCACAGCAGGCCCCCTTCCTGCTGTCTTAGGGTCTCCCCACGTTGCCGGCATGCCAGGGTCAGGGATAGGGAGGAGGTGGGGGCGGCATATAGAGAACCTGATGCACTCCATTTCCTTTCTGCAGCTGCTGAATATCTAGAGGAGAAGAAGCGGGCATTCAGAGGCTGCATGGGGCTGGGTCGCAATCGCAACCCCTGCAACCCCTGTACGTACACCCCAGTCTGCATCTTTTTTTTTGGCAGTGCAATTCTGCTACACCCATTCACATCTGGGTGTATCAGAATTGCGACATTCTACCTGCAATTCTGGAGAGTACTAAAAACAAAAAATGCATGTTTGGGCATCATTTATTGTTAATGCCGCCCCAAAACCGCTAAAGAAGCAGGTCGAGTCCCCCCAAAAAAACAACCGAAAAACACCCAAAAATGCAATATTCAGAAAATCTGCTTCAATAAAAGGTCCAGGAGTTACTTTGGCACATTTTTGAGTAGAAGGCATCCCATTCAAGTGAATAGTGTCTCTCAAAAAACACACCCAAAAAAAAAACTTGTGAAAAACGCAATGCTCTTGCGTTGCTCAGATGTAAACGGAGCTTGAGTCTTGCGTATTTTTGTAATTGTTGCATGTCTGCTAGCCACGTTTGGGGCGTCATTAAGAAATTAGGGCGCTGCGAGCACGATGGGCGTTTTGGCATGTTTTTGGGGATGTGCCCAAAAATACTATACACATTCCTGGGGTACGCAGGTGTCAGACGGGCCGAAGACATATTTCATGGCAAGTCAAGTTGGTAGCTTGTCAGCGTCCTTCTTGGAAGACTTAGCCAGGGGCGGGCTGACAACTCATGGGGCCCCCGGGCAATAGAGGATCATGGGGCCCCTGTGTCCTTGCCCACACTCAAAGCACACGCAAAAAAGCCTATAAAAGGTACCAGGGGCATTTCATAGGGCCCCCTACTGACCCTGGGCCTTTGGGCAGTGCCCGAGTGCTCGAATGGTCAGTCCGCCTCTGGACTTGGCATTAGGAGAAGGAGCTAGTAAGCCCTATTGACAGAAATGTTTTACAACTTGAAGGCCACTATTCAGCGGGATTTTGGTCAAAAGGCTTTACCCAAACCTCATTTGGATAGCGGGAGACAGCCTTGGAAGACTTGGCATTAGAGAACAGGACAAGGGCTGCTGTTAGAAACCACAGGGCCCCATACAGCCGACCTGGCAGGGTCCCCTCTATTAAAAAAAAGAAAAGAAAAGAAAAAGTTATGAATGAACACAGTGAGTGATCGGTACCAATCACTCTTTGTGTTCATTCAGGAAATAAAGGGTCTGGTAAATGTGACATATTTACTGGGCCCATCCCCCACTCTCCATTCTAAAGGATTCTATTGTGTGCTTGCAGCTGCCGATGGGAAGCAGAGGAGGGAAGCCGGCAGCACTCCAGGGTATGGGGGCATACAGGGGGGGGGGGGGGGCTGGGCAGCAGAGGGAAGCATATGGTGCACAGGGAGGGTGATGGGTGCAGGGGGGGAGGAACAATTACTGGAAACGATCCCCTGTATGACTATCTCTGTAACAGCTGGGATGGAGAGAAGAATCCAGCTTTGAGCTGCTGCAAGAAGATCCATACAGGGGATCGGTTCCAATCAGCCCTCATGCACACGGGACATTTTGATAACGCTGGTGACGTTAGCTGTGTAAAGTCACGTTAAAAATGTGAGTTTTTCATCTTTTTTTAGCGTTTTTGCATTAGCGTGTAGCAGCGTTTTCCAGCATTTTTCTGCGGAATAGAAGCTTGTGATTCCGTTTCCCGAGCTCTATGTGTGCGCCTTGTGTGGCAGAAAACGAGTTAAATGTCAGAAATGAAATAAGTCATGGTGATGTAATGCAGATTGCCGCGCTGCTCACAGATGCACCATCTCAACCACTTCATAGAAATCCTCGCTGAACTGCGGGCCACTCGAGCTGTCACTTCCAATCGCTTCAGGGAAGAGCTGAAGATTTCTGAGGATTTTTTTTTTTGTTTCTCTTTATATTTCTCTATCTGCCACATGCACACTGATGGGCCGTTCTTCAACTCCGCCTCAACCGAACTGCTAAATACACGGCCCAGACACATGCCTGTGTACATATTCCATCACAACATACAGCAAGAAGATGACACTGCAATTTGCATCCGTGTGGCCCGCTCACGGGACTAGGGGTGCCACCTTGTCCCACAGTGGCTAAATGGTTAGCACTTCCCCATGGCAGTACTCGGGTCGTTGGTTCAAATCCCAACCATGGCACCACCTGCCTGGGGTTTGCATGTTCTCCCTGTGCCTGTGTGGGTTTCCTCCTACGCTCCAAAAACATGCTGGTAGGTAAATTGGCTCCTGTCTAAATTGGCCCTAGTATGTGTATCAATGAATGTGAGTTAGGGTACGCCCCTTGAGGGTGAGGGATTGATGTGAATGTACAATATATATGTAAAGCACTGAGTAAATTGACAACGCTATATACAGTAAGTACCTGTAATAAATAACAATGTCTGAATCCTACATTTCATTCACGGGCCTGAAATTGTTAGGAATAGGGGACTGGTAATTAGGCACAAAATCATCATGGGTCATAGAGATTCGTGTAGTGAGCATCACTGGATTCATAGAGGTTCTTGCTATGGACATCACTGGGGTCATAGAGGTTCTTGTAATAGATATCACATGAGTCATAGACATTCTTGAAATGGACATCATTGGGGTCGTAAAGGTTCTTGTAATGGACATCAGTGGGGCATAGAGCCTCTTGTAATGGACACCACTGGGGTCATAGAGGTTCTTGTAATGGACATCACTGGGGTCGTAGAGGTTCTTGTAATGGACGTCACTGGGGTCGTAGAGGTTCTTGTAATGGACATCATTGGGGTCATAGAGGTTCTTGTAATGGACATCACTGGGGTCGTAGAGGTTCTTGTAATGGACATCATTGGGGTCATAGAGGTTCTTGTAATGGACATCACTGGGGTCGTAGAGGTTCTTGTAATGGACATCATTGGGGACATAGAGGCTCTTGTAATGGACATCACTGGGGTCATAGAGGTTCTTGTAATAGACATCACTGGAGTTGTAGAGATTCTTGTAATGGACATCATTGGGGTCATAGAGGTTCTTGTATTGGACATCACACTGGGGTCATAGACGGTCTTGTAATGGACATCACTGGGTTGTAGAGATTCTTGTAATGGACATCTCTGGGGTTATAGAAGTTCTTCTAATGGACACTACTGCGGTTATAGAGGTTCTTGTAATGGACATCACTGGGGTCGTAGAGGTTCTTGTAATGGAGATCACGGGGGTTGTAGGGGTTCTTGTAATGGACACCACAGGGGTCATAGGGGTTCTTGTACTGAGCATCACTGGGGTTGTAGAGGTTCTTGTACTGAGCATCACTGCAGTTGTAGAGGTTTTTGTAATGGACATCTCTGGGGTTATAGAAGTTCTTCTAATGGACATTACTGCGGTTATAGAGGTTCTTGTAATGGACATCACAGGGGTTGTAGGGGTTCTTGTAATGGACATCACTAGAGTCATAGAGGTCTTGTAATGGACATCACAGGGGTCATATGGGTTCTTGTACTGAGCATCACTGGGGTTGTAGGGGTTCTTGTACTGAGCATCACTGGGGTTATAGAGGTTCTTGTACTGAGCATCACTGCGGTGGTAGAGGTTTTTATAATGGACATCGCTTGGGTTGTGAATGTTTTTGTAGACCCTCACCAGGCAGATGGCAGTCTTAACATCCCTCATGGACATGCCTGAATCCTACATTTTGTTCACGTGCCTGACATTGTTAGGATTAGGTGACCAGTTAGGCACAAAATCATACAAAAAATATAAAATACTTGTGTCTTACATTTTCAGGACCTTCCATTAAAGTCTTTGGAGTAAAAAAATGCATGATTCTGCCCAGAAAAAAAGCCTGTGTACTTTTGTCACGTGACAAGCAGCGGCACAACATTCAAGTGTGAATGGGCATTATGGAATATAACGAGAATACTCATGTTGAGTGTTGTAGCACTTCAGCAAATGTGCAACAAACCACTCAGGGAATGGGGGCTAAATGAGCATCACTGCAGAGACATTGGTGTCTGAAACATGTTACAGTGATAGCACCATACTATATAAACATCCGAAATAGTTTAGAGACAACAATTTGAAGCCAAACTCCATCTCACACTTTATAATCAGTTACATCAACAGTTTTGTTCCTATTGGGATAAAGGATTTACAAAAGCAAATAAAAGCTGATCATTGTAAGCACCCCTGTAAGTGGTAAATGGTTTGTCTCATCCCTCTAACTGCTACATCTGCAGGCAGGGCTGCTGTTAGAAATGACGGGGCCCCATACAGCCAACCTGACAGCCTCCCCCCCCAGAAAAAAACCCCCAGTTTACTAGGCTTCTGTTGTGAATGAACACAGTGAGTGATTGGTACCGATCACTCATTGTGTTCATTCAGAAAATGAAGAGGCTGTTAACTGTGACATATTTACCAAGCACTTCTCCCACTTTCCATCCTGAAGGATCGTATTGTGTGTTTGCAGCTGCCGGTGAGGAAGGGGAGGAGGGAAACTGGCAGCCCTGCAAGGGTAGGGGGACACACAGAAGGGCCTGGGCAGCAGGGGAAACGTATTCAGCACAGGGAGGGAGGGTGATAGGTGCACAATCAATTACTGGAATTAATCCCCTGTATGGCTCTCTCTGCAGCAGCTAAAAGCCAGTGGGAGGGACTGCAGGGGAGGTCTGACAACACATGGGACCCCCAGACAATAAGGGATCATGGGGCCCCTGTGTCCTTGCCCACACTCAAACCACTCCCAACAAATCCTATGAAAGGTACTAGGGGCATCTCATGGGGCCCCCTACTGACCCCGGGCCCTCGGGCAATGCCCGAGTGTCTGAATGGTGAGTCCACCCCTGGGAGGGAGAGAAGAAGCCAGCATACAGCTGCTGCAGAGAGAGCCATACAGGGAATCAGTTCCAGTACCCTACCCTCCCTGCCCACATCCGAATCACTCAGCTACCTGGGCCCCCTGCTGGGGTGGGCCCCATACACGAGGACTGGTGGTACCCCCATATCCACTGCCCTGGAGGGGACCAGTGACAGCCACCTTTGCGGATATTTTACACCTTCGAACCCGGCACTCAGCGGGATTTTGGTCAGACAGCTTTAGCTTTCACCCCTTTAATATAGTGGGAGCCGGCCCTTTAAGTGACGCTCAAGGCCGGTAGATCATGCCCCACTGGAGGACTGGTACTACCCTCTTATCCATGGACCTGTCTGCAGGAGAGCTTGTTCTGTTGAAAAGCAACAGGTTTATTGGCTGGATCACCAGGTGAAGTTAAAGGAAAAAAAGCCTAAAAAAATTATTGCAGCCATCACAACTGAGAATTGAAAGTCTTCTAGGCGATCGTCCTTCTTCATACACAGAGCTGATGTCTATCTGCATAAATAAATGACTGGATTGGCTGATGAGTGATGCTCGCTGTGTACAATATCACCAAAGAACACCACATGGTCCTTCAGATCTGGGTAGATGATCCCCAGTAGATGCTCCGGCCCCGGAGTCAGCAGAAAAAAATCAATTTTATTGAAATGAGTTCACTTTCTGTATGTGAGTCGGTTAACCCCGGGGTCACCGGTAAGATAATAATCTAGTGCAGATTTCAAAGCAGCTGTCCTTATAGTAAACCTCAGGGACGTCATCAGTACTGTGGTTTATGTTAGAGCTTTATACTTACAGAATACAGATTTACTGCTTGAGATTTCTTGCAAAATCTTCCTGTCCTAGCATGTATGTACAACAAAAACAGCTTTTCATAACCTTTTTACCATGGAGGAATCCTTCCAGTAATGTTAAAGTTTTGGGGAACTCCCAAAGAACAAGTCCTTGTCCTTAGCCACACAACATAGCTGGTTGGGATGGTCCCTTACATTGGTAGTCAGTGGGAAGAATGTCCCTTACTTTGGTGGTCAATTGGTAGAATGTTCCTTACATCATTGGCCAATGGGTAGAATGTTCCTTACTTTGGTGATCAATAGGTAGAATGTTCCTTACTTTGGTGGTCAATGGGTAGAATGTTCTTTACTTTGGTGGTCAATGGATAGAATGTTCCTTACTTTGGTGGTCAATGGGTAGAATGTTCCTTAAATCAGTGGTCAAAGGGAAGAATGTTCCTTACTTTGGTGATCAATAGGTAGAATGTTCCTTACTTTGGTGGTCAATTGGTAGAATGTTCCTTACATCAGTAATCAATGGGTAGAATGTTTTTACTTTGGTGATCGATGGGTAGAATGTTCCTTACAATGGGTAGAATGTTCCTTACTTTGGTGATCAATAGGTAGAATGTTCTTTACTTTGGTGGTCAATGGGTAGAATGTTCCTTACATTGGTGATCAATGGGTAGAATGTTCCTTACTTTGGTGATGAATAGGTAGCATGTTCCTTACTTTGGTGGTCAATGGGTAGAATGTTCCTTACATTGGTGGTCAATTGGTAGAATGTTCCTTACTTTGGTGATCAATACGTAGAATGTTCCTTACATTGGTGGTCAATTGGTAGAATGTTCCTTACATTGGTGATCAATAGGTAGAATGTTCCTTTCTTTGGTAGTCAATGGGTACAATGTTCCTTACTTTGGTGATCAATAGGTAGAATGTTCCTTACTTTGGTGATGAATAGGTAGAATGTTCCTTACATTGGTGGTCACTGGGTAGAATGTTCCTTACTTTGATGATCAATAGGTAGAATGTTCTTTACTTTGGTGATCAATGGGTAGAATGTTCCTTACTTTGGTGATCAATGGGTAGAATGTTCCTTACTTTGGTGATCAATAGGTTGAATGTTCCGTACTTTGGTGGTTAATGGGTAGAATGTTCCTTACATTGGTGGTCAATGGGTAGAATGTTCCTTACATTGGTGGTCAATTGGTAGAATGTTCCTTACATCAGTAGTCAATGGGTAGAATGTTCCTTACTTTGGTGATCAATAGGTAGAATCTTCCTTACGTTGGTGGTCAATGGGTAGAATATTCCTTACTTTGGTGATCAATAGGTAGAATGCTCCTTACTTTGGTGGTCAATGGGTAGAATGTTCCTTACATTGGTGATCAATGGGTAGAATGTTCCTTACATCGGTAGTCAATGGGTAGAATGTTCCTTGCATTGGTGGTCAGTGGAAAGGATTTCCCTTACATTAGTGGTCAGTGAACAGATTGTGCCTTACACCCTGGGCTCTCAGGATGTGAGTTGAATAATGCTGGCTGTCATTCAATCCAGAAAAGTTGTGACTCTGAATTGGTGAGTCTATGGGGGATGGTGCTGGAGAAGGGAATGAGTTTGGCTTTGTTTGGCCCGAGCAGTGCGTGTTAGCTGCGGTCATGTACACTGCTCTATGCACACTACACATCCCATAGTCTTTAGTCCATCTTGGGAGTGAGCAAGAGAGGGTGGCTACATTCCTACCTACAGTGGGATCACGGAGAATAAACGTAGCCACCCTCTAACAGGAAGTCAGATCACAGCAATAAATAAAGGGATTTGGAGCTTTGGAGGAGGCTGGGAGCAACAGAAGGAACATATCTGAGTTAAGAGCACTTACTTGAATAGAAAAATAATTGACCAGATGTTTGTGCCACTTTGAAGCCTCAGTCCTTTCTTGGAGTGAAATTCTTGTATACTGAGTTGTTGTATACCGAGTGGAGTGGAAGTCTTAGACAGGTACCCTTGGCATAGCTCTTAGAAGAGCATACAATGATGTGTTTCTCCATCTCCCCCCATCCACAGCACAATGAGGTGTAATGAAAAATCAGTCTCTCTATTAGAACTTCATCAGCGGTCATAGCTGCAATCCATCACTCTACTTATTGAGCTCGGTACTTCGCCCCTCTTACACCATACAAGAGCCCTTCGCTGTGCGCACTGTTCTCCTCCCTTCTCTGCAAAAAAAGAAAAAAAACTAACCTAAAGCTGAACGCCAGACAAACAACCATATACACAGATAAAATACATATAAGGAAGCTGCTTTACCTGTCAAAGGATTTGTATTTCTGTTCATCCAGTTCTGAGATTTATGCAGCTCCGCCACACAGCACAGCCCTGTTGGACAGGAGAGGAGCCCTGATTTTTCTTTGAAGTTCAGTGACACTTAAAGTGGTAGTAAAGTGTCAGTTTTGATTTTTAGCTACAGGTAAAGCCTATAATAAAGCTTACATGTAGGTAAAATGAATATCTCCTAAATGTTCCCCTTCTTGGATACACAGAATATAACATTTATAGGTAAAGTTGATCCAGGGAATATCTGATTGCCTCTCGGGGGATCAGAAAGGAATTTTTTTCCCTGCAGGAGCAAATTGGATCATGCTTTGCTGGGGTTTTTTGCCTTCCTCTGGATTGACTGTGGGTGTAGGATTATAACTTTGTTTTTATGGTTGAACTGAATGGACTTTTGTCTTTTTTCAGCCAGACTAACTATGTAACTATGTGTTTGCGCTGTCTAATGAGAGAATTCCATTGGATATTCACTGCAGGGCTGTGTATTGTGGTGTATCGACTGCTACATGGGCAGCATGGGGCATTACGGACGCAATGTGCAGCAAGTTCTGAAGGGGAGGCCAAGATATTTGGTTTAACTGGATGGACCTTTTTTCAGCCAGACTAACTATGTAACTATATGTTCACCGTTTAGGAGACATTCTAGGGAGCAGTAGCCGGTGACGTCACCGGCACATGCGCAATGAAGAAATGGCATGCCTGTGCCATTCCTTCAGAGCTCTGTGCCGCGGCCGAGACTCCCACACGCATGCGAGGGAGTGATGTCATCACAGCTCGCCCATTCAAGTGGCCACAGAGCGGGAAACCGGAAGGAAGATCGGGTGAAGATGGAAGCCTCTGTTGAAGTGACAGGGCACCGCTGGAGGGTATTGATAGGCGGCACTGATGAGCTGGCACTGATGATGCTGCACTGATAGGCGGCACTGCTGGGCACTGATGGGCAGCACTGATGGGTGGCTCTGCAGGGCAGCACTGATGGGTGGAAATGCTGGGCACAGGTAGGTGACACTGCTGGGCACAGGTGGGTGGCACTGATGGGTGCATGTGGGTGGCACTACTGGGCACAGGTGGGTGGCACTGATGGATGCAGGTGGGCAGCACTGATGGGTGCAGGTGGGCGGCACTGCTGGGCGGCACTGATGGGTGCAGGTGGATGGCACTGATGGGCACAGTTGGGTGGCACAGGTGGGCGGCACTGATGGGTGCAGGTGGATGGCACTGATGGGCACAGTTGGGTGGCACAGGTGGGCGGCACTGATGGGCACAGTTGGCTGGCACAGGTGGGTGGCACTGATGGATGCAGGTGGGTAGCACTGATGGGGGCAGGTGGGTGGCACTGCTGGGCACAGTTGGGTGGCACAGGTGGGCGGCACTGATGGGTGCAGGTGGATGGCACTGATGGGCACAGTTGAATGGCACAGGTGGGCGGCACTGATGGGTGCAGGTGGATGGCACTGATGGGCACAGTTGGCTGGCACAGGTGGGTGGCACTGATGGATGCAGGTGGGTAGCACTGATGGGTGCAGGTGGGTGGCACTGCTGGGCACAGTTGGGTGGCACAGGTGGGCGGCACTGATGGGTGCAGGTGGATGGCACTGATGGGCACAGTTGGGTGGCACAGGTGGGTAGCACTGATGGGTGCAGGTGGGCGGCATTGCTGGGCACAGTTGGGTGGCACAGGTGGGCGGCACTGATGGGTGCAGGTGGATGGCACTGATGGGCACAGTTGGGTGGCACAGGTGGGCGGCACTGCTGGGCACTGATGATTAGTGCCGATCACTTCTATGACAATTGCCGGTTATCGGCAGTACTTTCCTCATGCTGTGACAATGTAAGGAAAGTGCAGCTGATAACCAGCAACTGTATTTATGCGGTGATCTGCTGTGTCATTGGAAACAGCTGATCACGTGGTAAAAGACCACTGTGATTGGCTGTTTACCATATCACATGATCAGCTGTGTTCCCGTAGAACACAGAGATCACTGACAGCGCCGTGTGTGTGCTGCTGGGGGCACACAGGGGAAGTGTTCTGGAATGATGTCCATGGACGCCCTCTGTAGCCGTCTTTCGGCTATAGCCTGGTAGGGAAGAGGTTAAACTAGCCTCAGAACCTGTGTAACTAACATTTGTTCGGTTTTAAAGGGATAAGGAGGCCACCCCAGGCTTCATGCACTTTGGATATTTTTAATGCTTCTTTTGGGGATCTGCTTTTTTTTTTTTTTTCTTCCTCTAAACGTCCATACATGTTCTCCTATGTCCATGCACACAAAAAAGCCTATGAAAAAGGTACCAGGCGCATCTCATGGGGCCCCCTACTGACCCGGGCCCTCGGGCAGTGCCGAGTTTCCAAATGGTCAGTCCGCCCCTGCCTGCAATAAATATTAATTGCTGGATTTTTCGTAAACTATAAAAGATGAGTTGCCCCGAGTAAGTAGATACCCAACATGTTAAAGCATAAAATTGCGTACACCCATGAAATGGCGACAAACTTTGGTACCCTATGTTTTCCAACGCCTCTACAGGTCATCAGGTTAGAGATAACCATGAATAATGGGCCTGGAATTATTGTAAAAAAGTTCTCTATATGTTGACTTTTTTTGGTGACAGGTTCTCATTAAAGGGGGTCTCAATTTTTTTTTAAAAGAAACCTAACAGAGTGCATATCATGCTAAATCAGCTTCTTCCCCAGCCATGACACCAGAACCCTAGAGTGAAGTTTTACATGTTGCTTTCGGGTCATTAGAAGAAAGGGGAGATCAACAAACATACGTGTACTAATCTCCCTCCCTTGTACCAGGAGCACCCATCATGCCAGTATGCCGATACGGTTGTGCAGAGACTGGGAAACAAGGTGGGTGCCAGGGGCGGACTGACCATTTGGAAACTCGGGCACTGCCCGAGGGCCCGGGGTCAGTAGGGGGCCCCATGAGATGCCCCTGGTACCTTTTTCATAGGCTTTTTTGAGTTTGGGCAAGGACACAGGGGCCCCATGAGCCCCTATTGTCCGGGGGCCCCATGAGTTGTCAGTCCGCCCTGGTGGGTGAACGTGAGGGGAGGGGCACCACTAAAATCCCATTTATCTTTAACATATTATTTCACAAATAATTTTAACGTATGGCAATTATATTCAAATCTGCATCTTTCATTAACCCCTAGACGCCGAGCGCACACAAAGATGCATCCTCTCAGGTGTCTGGGCCTGGACGCAGAGCGACCGTATATTTGCGTACCATTTGAAAATACATATGTGCTGAGAGCACGCGCCCTGCGCACTCCCAGCACATATGTCCGTGACTCATGGAAAGGTCCCGATCTCCCCTTGCGATCGGGACCTTTTCCGATCATGCAACCGCCGTGACAGCGAATCACGGCGGTCACATGACCCTAAAACCCCGCTCCGCCTCCCGGCTTCTGAAAACTCTTAAAGGCCCGGGAGGCGCCGGCGCAAAAGGGTTAAGATAATATCTGGTGAACCTGCCATTAAGGTTCTTGTTCAGGAACTTCCTGTGGTTGGGTGACAACGCCCTGTTCCTAACGTCCATTGTGTTCCTGTGTTGTCACCCTGTCACATGCACTTCCAGTCTAGATTATAATGCTCATTGGGGCATTATGACCATCAGGAAGCCCTACCTGAGCAATGGCACAAAGCTGACACTAGAGCTAGAAACAGGGACTATCTGAAAGAGGCTGGAGGAGATCAGCAGCACTGGAGAGTAAAAACAGTGGGGTTGAGTTGCTAAAAGCAAATAGACTGTGCACTTTGCAAGTGCAGTTGCTCCAGTACTTCGTAAATGAGGTAAAGTTTCCCTTTGCCCAGAATACCCAATCACATGCAAGGAAAATGTTAAAAAAACAGCATGTTTTGCTTGCACATGATTGGATGATGGAAGTCAACAGAGCTTCTGCTCATTTATCAAGCTCTGGAGCAACTGCACTTGCAAAGTACAAAGTCTAATTGCTTTTAGTAAATCAACTCCAGTGTTTTTTACAATGAAAAATGGCAGTTGTTGATAATACACAGTGACTTAGCAAATTTGTTATCCAATTTGGGGTTAGATTTACTTAGATTTTTTTTGGCTCATGTGGCCCTTTAACAAAATGGCAGTTGTTGATAATACACAGTGCCTTAGCAAATTCGTTATCCAATTGGGGTTCGATTTACTTCGTTTTTTTTGGCTCATGTGGCCCTTTAACAAAATGGCAGTTGTTGATAATTCACAGTGCCTTAGCAAATTCGTTATCCAATTGGGGTTCGATTTACTTCGTTTTTTTTGGCTCATGTGGCCCTTTAACAAAATGGCAGTTGTTGATAATACACAGTGCCTTAGCAAATTCCTTATCCAATTGGGGTTCGATTTACTTCGTTTTTTTTGGCTCATGTGGCCCTTTAACAAAATGGCAGTTGTTGATAATACACAGTGCCTTAGCAAATTCGTTATCCAATTGGGGTTCGATTTACTTCGTTTTTTTTTGGCTCATGTGGCCCTTTAACAAAATGGCAGTTGTTGATAATACATAGTGCCTTAGCAAATTCGTTATCCAATTGGGGTTAGATTTACTTCGATTTTTTAGGGTTAATGTGGCCCTTTAACAAAATGGCAGTTGTTGATAATACATAGTGCCTTAGCAAATTCGTTATCCAATTGGGGTTAGATTTACTTCGATTTTTTGGGCTCATGTGGCCCTTTAACAAAATGGCAGTTGTTGATAATACACAGTGACTTAGCAAATTCGTTATCCAATTGGCGTTAGATTTACTTTGATTTTTTTGGCTCATGTGGCCCTTTAACACCCCTCATCCTTTCATCTCAGCTCCTCCTCATCAATATACATTGAGCGCTGTATCATCCCATCAGTCATACAGCGGGATGATTCACTGTGTGCCAGAGATTATTCCCATGTGAAATCCACTTTGTTTGTCTATTCATCCAGCATTGCCGCAGACTTCTCCATGCGAGGCATGCTCTGAATCCAAACCGGCTCCGGCTAATGAGGAAATCTAGCACCGGAGCACGCAGCACGCACCGCTGTGGGCTTTCTGCGCATTGTTCCCTTGCACGATACAGCAAAAGGCGCCCACTCTCTGCAGGCTCAGACTCCGGAGCCTTGGAGCACGCTTCAAAGTAACACCTAACATTCTATTATTGGATCTTCTCAATACAAGTTTATCATCCTGGCATAGGAGAATTCAAGGAGAAGCTCACTCGGATTCCCCAAATGGACCCCCTGGCCCCTCCTTCTGCCCCATATTGTCCCTTTCTTGGGTCTGGTGTACAGCATGGACTTGTGGACCTAGCATTAGATATACTTCTTTATATTACAAACATGCATACTAAAGAACTGTGTAAATGTAACACTTCCAGGTATTGATTACCTTTCGAGGAGATCCCAGAAGGATGGAGCTATCTTTGTTCAGGCATAATCCAGGGTCAGAAGCTACTTCCCGCCAGCACAGAGATGAATCAATCATGTAAATGCCTGGGCGGTTCTTCACAAATGTCTGATGCAGTCTTGTACAAAGTTATGTAGCACCCTCCTAGTGAGCTAGGGGGAGCTAGACCCCAATTGTTATCTAGGAAGGCTGAGTAGCAGCCTAGGTGTGATAGCTAGCAGGGGTCATACACTGGTCAGAGCTGAGAGGCTCGACAGACCAGCCCTCTGGAATTTCCTCTTGCTCTAGAACTTTGGAGAAAGATCTAGAAGCAGTGGTGTAACGGAACCGGACCCTGACTGCACTTCGGTACTTCTGTTATAATACCGCTTCCCCGTTCGAACACCATCCATGGACACCACCGCTGACCATACAAGACTAGACGACTCCAGTCTTGAAATAAATCAGGAAATAGACTACTTTATTTTAACACAGATACAAGATATATACATTCAGGGGAATAATTCCCCTCTCCCTCCATAATGACACAGGGCGGGGCAAACCACATCTAGCAACAAGAAACACATCAGCAGAAACCCCCCACCAAGCCAATACACAAACACATACATCCCATAATAGTTTGCTCCCAAGCAAGACACACAATAGAACAATGGGATACAACCACATGGCATTAAACAATGAACAACCTCCACCTATACATGTCTACACAATATTATGACATTTCACCCTGCACCCCTAACAGGCACAGGGTGACTTACACATAAGAGGGATATGGGGAGCTAAGACAGGGGTTTCCCCACCTCTCCAAAGTGAGCTGCGTTCCATGGGCCCCCCACCCAAAGTGACTCCCGTCACAAGTGGGTGGATCTGAGGAGTGGATGATCTGCACTTTTGAGGGAGCCTGGCCAATCCCCTACAAGAGGCTTGGCAAGGGGTCAGGACAACCCTTAAAAGTGAGTGAGCCTGCTCAGCTGCAGGAAAGTTCGGGTGGAAGGCGAAGAGAGAACATGAGGCTAAAGGCAGGAGCCTGGGAAGGGGACCAGATGGAGAGAGGAGCTCACCTACAGGCAGTGGAGCTGGGAAGGACAAAAACTCAGACCTCCAGCCCCCAGAGCGAGGAACATCTGTGCAGCAGGGAAGGAGCGGCCCAGCTTGAAGGCCTGGTAGCAGCCACCAACCCACCAGCAGCTCAGGAGAACGACTGAGTGAGTAACCCGACATTCCCTGGGCCAGATAGGGGAAGGAGCACACTAGTGGGAAATCAGATTCGCCATATACTGGGGCTGTCTAATTTCTTAAAACTACAGGCATCGGATCCCCTGCTCAGGGATACCTCCAGACAGCTGGTAAACAAGAGGAGTTTATCTGGGGTCTGGGGTGGTACTACAGGAGATACTGGCTAGCTCTCCAAAAGAGACTGTGTTGCACTAGAGACTTGTAAACAGTTCCAGTAAGTTGTCTTCAGTTCATCAGTTCTATTGGGCATCCCATATACCCCTTACCCCATCCAAGTTGTACTCCCCCTAATAAAACATCAAAAAACAAGCTCAAGGACTGATCACTGACTGCTGGATGCAAGTCTGTGGAAAATGCATGTTGCCTGGCTGTGCAGGGCTATAGGGGGACCCAAATCTATTACAACTCCTAAGGGGGTAGTGCTATAGTCACAATGCTGCAGTCTCTGAAGACTGGGACAATGCCTCCTTTTGTATGCAGCAGACTGATAATATCATCTGGACACAGTCACTTGACTGAATTTCATGGATTTTTTTGATGGTAGAAGTTAAAGTGGATGAAGAGCCTAAGTTTAACTACTCTTAAAATGTTCCCTCTCCCCTCCTACCTATCCTGCCAAACCGGTATAAAAAAGATCTTTCTATATTTAACCTGATTCTTCAAGTAAATCTGCAGCTCTGGCTCAGAGAGCGCTTGATAATAGCTGGGAATCCCAGGAGCCGTGGTGTTGGCTCCTATGGCCCAGCCTTTGCTGGTGCTCTCTCCTCTCCCCTGCAGCAGCTGAGCCCTGAGGCTGGAGCTGTGGGATTACATTACTGAACAGGAGTGGATTAAAAATAGGTAAATGCACAGATTTTTTTTTATACAAGTTAGGTAGGATAGGTAGAAGAAAGGAGGAAGACCTTTTTTAGGAATTATTAGAATTTTCTTCCACTTTAAAGCTGAACTCTAGGAATTATATTTTTTGCATACCAAAACTGGCTCAGTGTTAGTATGCACATGTGATATTAGGAAGACCAATGGAGAAGATGACATTACTAAAGCAGTCTGAGATACATATAGTGAACGCCTGAGAACTTTCAGGTTCTGTGCAAGCAGCTTCCCCTATGCACTCTGAACACAGATGGTTGTTCACTCAGCCTTGTCGCCATTCAGAGAATGACTTTTATTTTATTCAATGAGTACAAGCCATTCTGTGATTGGACAAGAGATAACGGTGCAGTGAAGTCACATTCTCCATATCATCCAATCAAAGAATGCCTTGTATTTTTTTTTTTTATGAATACAAGGCATTCTCTGATTGGATGATGTGGAGAGGAGGTGTGGTGATGTCACAACCTCCACATCAGAGAACACCTTGTATTCATTGAAAAAAATACAAGGAATTCTACAAATGGTGTAGGTGAGGAGCAAACCTATTCCTGTTCCCAGGGTGCAGATGGGAAGCTGCTTACACAGAACCTGGTTTTCACTGTATATAACCCCAGCAACTACAATAATTTTCAGCTTCCCCAGTGTTCCTTCAAGGATTCTTACATTCAGCATTAAAAAGGTAAGCTCATTGTTTCATGAAACATGAAAAGGTTAACAAGCTGCAAATATCTTGGCCACCTTTCCGGAACTTGCTGCACATAGCGCCCGTAATGGCCCATGCTGCCCATGTAGCAGTCGATACACCACAATACACAGCCCTGCAGTGAGTATCCAATGGCATGCTCTCATTAGACAGCGCAAACACATACAGTTGTGTCCAAAATTATTCAACCCCCAATGCTGTAAAGGGGTTTAGGGACTATAGTGTACATTTGGAATTGTATTCAGAATCAAATCCTACAAGGACGTTGTAACTACCCAAATGCAACTAAAATGACATCAATTGTTTATGTAATACAGTAGTAAATGGTTCTTATGTGGTTTCTTCATTGCCACAATTATTCAACCCCTTAAAGACTACCACTCTGAAGAACAGAGGTTCATACAGGTGCTTTCCATCAGGTATTGAAAACACCTGTGGATGTCACCGAGCAGCAATCAAGCATAATAAGCACCAATTAGGCAGCTTTAAAATGACTGTGATACTCAGCTCCTTCTAGACATTTACTGGTGTGGTTACAAACATGGTGAAGGCAAGAGAATGGTCCAGGAAGACAAGAGAAGAGGTGATTTCTCTTCACAGGAAGGGCAATGGCTATAAGAAGATTGCAAAGATGTTAAACATACCAAGAGACACCTTAGGAAGCATCATTCGCAAATTCAAGGCAAAGGGCACTGTTGAAACGCTACCTGGTCGTGGCAGAAAGAAGATGCTGACTTCGACTGCTGTGCGCTACCTGAAGCGTAGAGTGGAGAGAAGTCCCCGTGTGACTGCTGAGGAACTGAGAAAAGATTTGTCAGATGTGGGTACAGAAGTTTCAGCCCAGACAATAAGACGCACACTGCGTAATGAAGGCCTCCGTGCCAGAACTCCCAGGCGTACCCCCTTGCTGTCTCCAAAGAATAAGAAGAGTCGACTGCAGTATGCCAAAAGCCATGTGGACAAACCACAAAAGTTGTGGGATAGTGTTCTGTGGACTGATGAAACAAAATTAGAACTGTTTGGGCCCATGGATCAACGCTATGTTTGGAGGAGGAAGAACAAGGCCTATGATGAAAAGAACACCTTGCCTACTGTGAAGCATGGTGGAGGGTCAATCATGCTTTGGGGCTGTTTTGCTTCTGCAGGTACAGGGAAGCTTCAGCGTGTGCAAGGTACCATGAATTCTCTTCAGTACCAGGAGATATTGGATGGAAACGTGATGCAGTCCGTCACACACCTGAGGCTTGGGAGACGTTGGACCTTTCAACAGGACAATGATCCCAAGCATACCTCCAAGTCCACTAGAGCATGGTTGCAGAGGAAAGGCTGGAACATTTTGGAGTGGCCATCGCAGTCACCAGACTTAAATCCGATTGAGAACCTCTGGTGGGACTTAAAGAAAGCAGTTGCAGTGCGCAAGCCTAAGAATGTGACTGAACTGGAGGCCTTTGCCCATAAAGAATGGGCGAAGATACCCGTAGATCGCTGCAAGACACTTGTGTCAAGCTATGCTTCACGTTTAAAAGCTGTTATAACTGTAAAAGGATGCTGTACTAAGTACTAAGATTGAATGTCACTTGGGGGTTGAATAAAACTGATAATGCTGTGAGCACAGAAAAGACATTTGTGGTTATTTCATTATAACTGTTATGTTATATTTGTCTGACCTACAAGTGCCTCTTTAATGTAAATGTAAGCAAGATGACTGAATGATCAAAAGCAATGTCAAACTGGCCAAAACACTCAATTTCAGTGGGGGTTGAATAATTTTGGACACAACTGTAGTTAGTCTGGCTGAAAAAAGACAAAAGTCCATCCAGTTCAACCATAAAAAAAAAAGTTATAATCCTATACCCACAGTTGATCCAGAGGAAGGCAAAAAAAACCCAGCAAAGCATGATCCAATTTGCTCCTGCAGGGAAAAAAATCCTTCCTGATCCCCCAAGAGGCAATCGGATATTCCCTGGACTGTGCTGACCAATGAGTTCACCTGTTCGTGAAAGAAATATACCATCTCACTGTGTATCAAATGGAATTATTTTGGTTTTAAAGTGAACCTGCAAACACAACAGACAGAGTACATGTATATCAAAGAGGAAAGGAAACATTACAAAACATCCAACAAGTTTCTTTAGCGATTGAGAAGCCTTCCTGCTTCTTCTGATTGCTATATATGAGGGGTGGTGATGTCAAATGCAGGACTTTTAATTTTCCAGGCATAAAACTGGATGCTAGCGTGGCGGTACTACACACAGTAGTAACTGGCAAGTGTGTCATATTACTGATAGGTAGCGCACATGTTGCGTCATGGGCCAGTCCAGAGATCGTTAATAATGGCAGACAACAGTGTTAGTGCGTGCGTGGAACAGCGTGTGGTGATGAAGTTTCTTGTGAACAAAGGCGTAAAACCCGCGGATGTCTACAGAAGACTTCAAGCTCAGTACGGTGATGAGACGTCAAGCCGCAGTGAGACATGTGAATGGTGTAAACGTTTCAAAGATGGCCGTACGTCTGTCAGTGGCGATCTCCGACGTGGTGGTTTCCAACTCACAGCAGTCATTCCTGTGAACATTCAGCGCATGGAACGCCTGATCCTGGATAATCGATGCATAACCTGACCTTGTGAAATTGCACAAGAGACGAATCTTTCTGTGGGAACAATGAACACAATGATGACAAAGTGAAGCAGGCTGTCCTAGGATGGAGAGATCTTTCTATGCCGAAGCTTTCTAGGCATTAGTTAAACACTGGGATGAGTGTATAAATGTAGCAGGGGAGTATGTTGAAAAATAAATGCAGTTTCCACTCCTTTGTTCTTTTATTATATAAACTTAAAAGTCCCAGTTTGACTTGAATGCCCCTCGTAATTTGAATCATTTCAAGTGATGGAGGGACAGAACAGTCATTCAAAATGGCAAGCTGTGGATAACTAGAATAGGTGCATCAGTCCTCCATTACTTACTGCTGTCAGTTTTTGCCATGGCAGCATGAAATCTGCATGAAAACTACCTCTTGCAATTTAAAACTGAAACTGAACCGAAGCCAAGACTATGGACATTCAACACTTTACACTTTCTTAACAAGCAGTAAATGAGCTTTATAACAAACTACTGACCACTCTAGCTGCTTTTAATGTGAAGTTATTCTTTCTCAAAGATCCTCAAATATCACAACAAAGTCTCTAGACTTGGGTTCAAGTTGTGTTTTAACAGTTAAGAACAGACATTCATAATTAGGGTTCCTCTGGAGGTTGCTAGAGGTTCATTGTCAGTGGTAGATCGGGCATAACAAGCCACTCACCTTTCTAGTTGCTTATAATGTGAAGTTATTCATTCTCAAACATCCTCAAATATCACAACAAAGTTTCTAGATTTCCATCTGGTTTCTAACAGTTTAGAATGGCCATTCACAACCTGGATTCCTCAGGAGGTTGCTAGAGCTTCCTTGCCAATGATAGATTGACTGTGTAATGCTGCCTGTATAGTTCCCAGGGACCAACGTCACTTGGCAGAGCCACCACCATGGTAAAAGTTATATCTTTTAGCTCACTCCAAGGGTATTCTCCCACTGACCACTAATGTAAGGGACCCCCCCTCACTGAACATCAATATAAGAAGTCATTTCTCCATTGATCACCACTAATGTAGTGGAGTGTGTCTGTTTAAAGTACTTTTACTGCTTGTTCAGAATATGTAGAAACTTTAATGTCCATGATCAGGGAACTTCATTGCTGTTCTCTTCAGCATAGTTTCTCCATTTGGAGCTTTTAAATGGCTTAAACTCTGTCCTGCCTCCATTTGATAGCACTGGGCCAGTGACCCATGCCATGGAGTAAGTCACAATGTCTTGTCTACCTAGTAGTTCCTTGGCAGAATAGTCAACCTCATCTGGACTTACTTTTTCATTGATCACCAGTCCTGCGCCATAGAAGCTATGGTTTCCATACCTTCCACTGGTGGTGGCCAGCCAGTCTTATATAGTTGTATGCTGATCAGAATAACTGGATCTGTGACAACTTCCCACACAGGGTGCTATCTCTGCCCCATTCAGGGCTTGAGATTCTCCATCCAAAAGCTAAATGCAAACAAAGGGGGTGAAGATACTGGCAATATCATTACTCAAATACAGGTGCATAGACTGTATGCCTGCTGCTACCTGAGTGTGCTTGACCATGGGGTCCAAAAGGGATGATCTGCATGTCTTCCACTATCCTAAAATTAAGAAATTAAACCTTTGCATATTTTGGGTTTCAGCGATAAACCCACCTGAATAACATTAGCAACACTTTTCTTGCACTTTTCTAAATCTATCTGATCCTAATTCAGTCAAGCATTTGCAGCGGTTTTGTAACATTTTGGTGGCAGTATGGATACCCTGAGCTCAGTGCTGACCTCTGACAGATTAACATACCTGTTTCTGACAGGTATCTGGCCCAAACACTGACTATTTCAGTATGGATGCCAGAGGGAATTCTCAGACACCCCTTATGAATTCCCTCCCTATCAGTTTTTAAATGCCTCCAGTGTGGTTTGCAATGGTTTAGTGGAGAATTCTTGGTTCCGTTATTAGGTTCACCTCACCATAACCTGGCAATGGTTTTGCAATATAAAAACAATGATTTGTATTTAATATTCTACTAACAAGATATATCTCAGCTACCATCTTTTGTTTGACTGCCATACATCTTTAATTAAGGTATATTGGTTTAAAGAAGGTGTTTATGAACAATCGGTTTTGTGCAACAGACAGCTATGAATAAGACTGTGGCTTGATATTACGAGAGCTCAAGGGTAGTAAAGTCTGGAAAGGATAAAAGAAAACAGATTATGGGTATAGTGATGAAAACGTTTGTAATGATGTAATTTAATAATATACTGATTGGTTTACCTTTTTTATTTACCTTACAGGAGGATGAATTGAAGAAATTCCTCATTCCAAGGACTATGCAGAGGACAGAATGGTGTCAGCCAAGGAGACAGATATGTACGACGCCATCTTGGAAACTAACGATGGATCTAGTTCTGATGCCGGCTGGTACTTTCCGTACTCGCTGGGCTTCCAGGTGTCCCTCACCAGCTTCCTCATGTTGGAGATTGTATTGGGTTTTAGCAGCAACTTGACAGTCCTGGTGCTTTACTGCATGCAGTCCAACCTTGTGGATTCAGTCAGCAACATGGTGACCATGAACCTTCATGTCTTGGACATCATCATCTGTGTGATCTGTGTCCCACTGACAATAGTCATTATTTTGATTCCTCTAGAGCAGAACATAGCTCTGGTTTGCTGCTTCCATGAGGCCTGTGTTACCTTCAGTAGCATTGCAACAGCCATTAATGTCCTGGTCATCAGTCTGGACAGGTACGATATCTCTGTGAGACCGGCTAATCGGGTTCTCACCCCCAGCAGGATGGTGCTACTCCTGTCCTGTGTCTGGTTTGTCTCCCTTATGGTCTTCTTCATTCCTTTCTTTGAGGTGGAATTTTTTGGTGACCCAGATCACATTGCTACCTGGCAGAACCGGACTTTGCTCTGCGTAAGTGTCAATGAGTATCACACAGGGGTGGGTATGTACTACCACCTTGTCATCCAGATACCCATCTTCTTTGCAGCAGTGGCTGTTATGCTGGTCACCTATTCCAAAATCCTTCAGGCCCTCAACATTAGGATCGGAAACCATTTTAAGAGGAGCCAACGTCGGAAAACCAAGAAGAGGAAGAAAAGGAAATCTTCAGACCAAAGTAACATGGCGGAAACCAAGAGACTGGCTCCTCCTGTTATCAAGAACCCGCCAATGAGGGTACAGGCTTCTGTGTCTGTCATCATCGCCTTAAGGCGCGCAGTGAAACGCCACCGAGATCGCAGAGAACGCCAGAAACGTGTCTTTAGGATGTCTCTCATTATCATCACCACCTTTCTGCTCTGCTGGGCCCCCATATCTATTGTGAACCTACTTATCCTCTGTCTGGGGCCCAGTGATTTCATGGTAAAACTTCGAATCTGCTTTATCACCATGGCCTACGGCACAACCATTTTCCACCCTCTGTTGTATGCCTTCACTCGGCAAAAATTCCGCAATGTCTTGAAAAATAAGATGAAGAAGAGAGTGGTTTCAGTGTTGCAAGTAGACCCCGCTCCTGGGGGGACGGTTATACATAATTCTTGGATAGAGCCCAAAAAGGGGAGGAAAGCCAAGCTGGAGTGTAGCGATGGGACTGACCGATGTCTTACAGATGCCGTAAAGGAATGATTTTATCCGTTTCAAAGCTGGTGTTACAAAGACTCTTATGACAGAGGGGTTAATGGCGGATATAAGTGCACAATTTTTTTTTCAACTTTCAATCTTTATACAAACGAGGAGCATTATATGATATCGGTTGTAGATAAAAACTATAGCCTAGCTCCATTTTTAAAGCACTGCCGTGTTACCTCTGTGGCTTGGCTCGCCACAAGTCCATTCAACCCATCCGATGTAGGATGGATAATCCAGGTGATCCATACCCCGTATGCAGGGGAAGTTGCAGTGAGTTTCAAGTCATCGCTGAGTTGATTGTCAAAACTTGGCAAATTGAGAATCTAGAAGTTTTTATAGTGAGTAGAACCGCATGCCTTGATGTGTCAAGAATCATCGTAGGACAGCAATTCGTTCTTTCAAGTCAATAAAAATGGACACACATCAAAGAAACAGGACCATCTAAAAGAACCTGTATTTTTTTACGGATAATATATTTGATTTTAACATCACTGCAGCCAAGAACTGTAAATTTAGGACTGTAAAAAAAATATATCAACAATATTTGTTTTATAGTTTAAAAAAGAATATATATATAGAGTGTGGTGTCTAAATATTCAGTCCAGCTATAGAAGGCTTACGCCTCTCTAGGGACACTTTAGTAAATGTGCGTTAGTTTGCACATATTTTAAATCCACTACAGATAGTCAATGTATTCTTCCATTTTTCTTAAAAAACATTAGAAAGAAACAAAAATATTAAATGTAGCCTTTCATTTTCTTGAGGCATTCAAACTAGAGCCATTGGCTATTTGCACCAGGTTTTCTGCAATACGCAAAAGGGTGCACTTCTGACATTGTGAATGGTACACTGTCTGTTTCATCCATGTGGTACATCTGTAGAAGATAGTCAGCTCATTAAAGCACAATAGGATGTATGTGTCGGCAATATAATGACAATGTCGGTGCAAAACATAAAGCAATGCAAGGGAACTTCGGCAACAGTCGAGAGAGGCTGAGGAATCCAATCCCTTCACAGCTTAACATGTGACCAGGTCCCATGAAAGCCATTTTGTGCACCATGCAGGATACCAATTCACTAACAGGAACATGGCTGGAAAAGGGCACATCTTAGAAGGCATTGCTTTTGTGAAAAGTGGTAAACACAACGAGTAGGGGCAGAGGAATTGTTAAATAGAATGTAAAATGAAGCTTCACTTGAGTGAAAGGTGGAAGGGTCAAATACAGTGAGGCATCCCTTGACTGAAGGGTGGACAAAGGCAAATTTAGAGAGGCATCCCTTGACTGAACTGTGCAACAGGGTACATATAGTGACTCAACCTTTGCGTGGAAGGTGGAAAGGCTACATACAGAGTGGCATCCTTTGACTGAAAGGTGGGCAAAGGCACATTTAGAGAAGTGTCCTTGACTAAAAGGAGGACAAAGGCATATTTAGAGAGGCATCCCTTGACTGAACTGCAACAGGGCACATATAGTGACTCAACTTCTGAGTGGAAGGTGGAAAGGCTACATACAGAGAGGCATCCCTTGACTGAAAGGTGGACAAAGGCACATTTAGAGAAGTGTCCTTGACTGAAAGGAGGACAATGCATATTTAGAGGTGTCCTTGACTAAAAGGTGGACAAAGGCAAATTTAGAGAAGTGTCCTTGACTGAAAGATGGACAAAGGCAAATTTAGAGAAGTGTCCTTGACTGAAATATGGACAAAGGCACATTTAGAGAGGCGTCCTTGACTGAAAGATGGACAAAGGCACATTTAGAGAGGCGTCCTTGACTGAAAGATGGACAAAGGCACATTTAGAGAGGCGTCCTTGACTGAAAGATGGACAAAGGCACATTTAGAGAGGCGTCCTTGACTGAAAGATGGACAAGGGCACATTTAGAGAGGCAAACCTTGAATGAACTGTGGAACCAGAGGCATTGGTTAATAGAATAAAGCTTCACTTAAGTAAAGGGTGTAAAAGGGTACATATAGAAAGGAAAAGGTGGAAAGAACACATATGAACAAACATCCCTTGACTGAAGAGTGGACAAGGGCACATCTAGAGAAGCATCCCATGAGTCAGTTGTGGAAAAGGACACATATCCAGATGCATTGTTAAATTGAATGTAAAGTAAGTGAAGTGAAGTGAGGAAAGAGCACTTCACTTGAGTGAAGGGAGGAAAGGGCACATATAGTGAGGCAACTCTTGAGTGAAAGGTGGAAAGGCCAAATACAGAAAGGCATCCCTTGACTGATAGGCAGACAAGGGAACATTTAGACAGGCAGCCCTTGAGTCAAATGTGGAACAGGGTACGTATCCAAAGGCAAACTTAAATAGGATGTGAAGTGAAGGGTAAAGTGTGGAAAAGGGCACATATAGCAGGGCAACCCTTAGGTGAAAGGTGGAAAGGCCACATATGGAGAGACATCCCATGACTGAAGGGTGGACAAGGGCACATATAGAGAGGCATCCTTTGAGTGAGGTCCTGAACCAGGCACATTCCCAGAAACATTGTTTAATATAATGTAAAGTGAAGCTTCACTTAAATGGAATTTGGAAAAGGATGCATGCACCTTTAGGTGAAAGGTGGAATGGTCACATACAAAAAGACATCCCTAGACTAAAGGGTGAACATGGCCCATATATAGAAAGGCATCCCTCGATTGCAGGGTAAACAACAGCACATATCGAGAGGCATCCCTTGAGTAACATCTGGAACAGGGCACATATCCAGAAGCCTTATTTAATGGAATGTAAAGTAAAACTTGAATGGATGGAAAAGGGCACATATAGTAAGGCAACCCTTGGGTGAAAGGTCACATACAGCAAGACATTCCTTGACTGAAGAGTGGACAAGGGCACATTTAGAGAGGGATCCACTGAATCAAGTCTGGAACAGGGCATACTGTATATCCAGAGACCTTGTGGAAAGGGGCACATATAGTAAGGCAACCCTTGAGTAAAAGGTGGAAAGGCCACATTAGAGAGGCTTCCCTTGACTAATAGGGGGACAAGGGCACATATAGTGAGTCATCCCTTGATTAATGAGTGGACAAGGGCACATACAGAGAGGCATCCCTTGACTGAAGGGTGCACAAGGTCGTATATAGAGAGGCATCCCTTGGCTGAAGTGTGGACAAGGGTACTTATAGCGAAGCATCCCATGACTGAAGGGTGGACAAGGTCGCATATAGAGAGGCATCTCTTGACTGGTGTGGACAAGGGTACATATAGAGAAGCATCCCTTGACTGAAGGGTGGACAAGTGCACATATAGAGAGGCATCTCTCGACTGAAGGGTGGACAAGGGCACATATAGGGAGACATCTCTCGACTGAAGGGTGGACAAGGGCACATATAGAGAGTCATCCCTTGACTGAATAGTGGATAAGGGCCCATATAAAAAGGCATTCCTTGACTGATGGTTGGAAAAGGTCACATATAGAGAGACATCCCTTAACTAAAGGGTGGACAAGGGCACAAATAGAGAGACATCCTTTGAGTCAAGTCTGGAACAGGGCATGTATCCAAAGGCATCGTTTAACAGAATGTAAAATTAAGTTTTGCTTGAGTGAAAGATGGAAAAAGGAGAATACAATGAGGCAACCCTTGGATGAAAGGGTCACATACAGAAAGACATCCCTTGACTGAAGGGTGTACAAGGGCACATTGAAAGAGAAATTCCTTGAGTGAAGTATGAAAAAGGTCACGTGCCTAGAGGCATCTTTTAATAGACAGGTGCTTCCCACTATGTGCCCTTTTCTACTTATCATGGTAGTACGACATGCCAAGCACGTATAGGGAGCCATCTGAGGCAGTAAAGATGAAAAAATCATGTTCAAGAAGGCGTCCCTGTTGTGAAATATGGGAAAAGACCTGCATATTGAGGCATCACTTGAGTGAAGGGTGGAAAGGGGCACATACAGGAAGGCAACCGTTGACCAAAGAGTGAACAAAGGCACAAACAAAGTCATACATTAAGCCAAGTGTGGGGAAAGGGTACACACAGGAGCAGCATTTGATTGGTGGCTGCTTCCCTATATGTGCCCTTTTCTACTTATCATGGTAGTAAGACATGCCAAGCACATACAGGGAGCCATCTGAGGCAGTAAAGATGCAAAAAGCATGTTCAAGAAGGCGTCCCTGTTGTGAAATATGGGAAAAGCCCTGCATATTGAGGCATCACTTGAGTGAAGGGTGGAAAGGGGCACATACTGGAAGGCAACCGTTGACCAAAGAGTGAACAAAGGCACATACAAAGTCATACATTAAGCCAAGTGTAGGGAACGGGTACACACAGGAGCAGCATTTGATTGGTGGCTGCTTCCCTATATGTGGCCTTTTCTATCAATTAATGTCAGAAAAATCAGTAATTTTGTTTCCAGTGTGGACTGTCCCTTTAAGTGAGGAAAGAGATTTTGTCAGTCTACAGCACGGGTGTCAAACTGGTGGCCCTCCAGATGTTGCCAAACTACAATTCCCATGAGGCATTGCAAGATTGACAGTTACAAGCATGACTCCCAAAGGCAGAGGCATGATGGGACTTGTAGTTTCACAAAACAGCTGGAGGACCACCAGTTTGACACCCCTGGTCTAGAGTGGTGAGGTGAAGGAACGGTGATGTACAATTGATTTGCACATTGCTCCCTGCTTTATTAATAAGCCATAACAACCAATCCAAATGTATTTCTTTGTGGCAATGCTTATAAAACACGATTTCAGTTAGTTGTTGATTTTGCCCATTGGTGATCTCCGTATAAAATAAACAAGCATCAAGTAGCCTAAAACTATTCATCAGTCCTCATGATATTATTCATAAAACCTCTCAACAAAGCGATTGGTTCTTAGGGAACCCCTAAACTACGAATGTGTGTGCTGTAGATTGTAGCACCCAATTGACTTATAGTATCCCATGCACTTCGAGCAGCTTATAGGCTTCTGTAGGTTATTGTACACCCTTGCTCTTTCTACCACTTAGTAAAGTGGACCTGTCAAAAAAACCATGATTGGCTCCGATTATTAAATGGTTATCGATGCTACAAACCTGTACAGGATAACAGAATAAACTCTCCAGCGCTCCAGGGATCAAATGCCACAGGAAAGCCAAGGGAACCAGGACCAAAATTCGCCTATGGAGAGCCTTTCAAAGATGCTGTCCTCCTCAGAAAGGGAAATCAACAACTGAAAAAAAGAGCAAATAGGAGGCGCACACCCCTTGTGCATTATCCAAGGTTTATTATAATGTACAGTGGCTAAATGGTTAGCACTTCCACCTGGCAGTACTATGGTTGTTGGTTTGAATCCCAACCACGGCACCACCTGCCTGGAGTTTGCATGCTCTCCCTGTGCCTGTGTGGGTTTCCTCCGGGTACTCTGGTTTCCTCCCACACTCCAAAGACATGCTGGTAGGTGAATTGGCTCCTGTCTAAATTGTCCCTAGTATGTGTATGTATGAATGTGAGTTAGGGACCTTAGATTGTATGCCCCTTGAGGGTTAGGGACCTTAGATTGTACGTCCCTTGAGGGTTAGGGACCTTAGATTGTACGCCCCTTGAGGGTTAGGGACCTTAGATTGTACGCCCCTTGAGGGTTAGGGACCTTAGATTGTACGCCCCTTGAGGGTTAGGGACTTTAGATTGTACGCCCCTTGAGGGTTAGGGACCTTAGATTGTACGTCCCTTGAGGGTTAGGGACCTTAGATTGTACGCCCCTTGAGGGTTAGGGACCTTAGATTGTACGCCCCTTGAGGGTTAGGGACCTTAGATTGTACGCCCCTTGAGGGTTAGGGACTTTAGATTGTACGCCCCTTGAGGGTTAGGGACCTTAGATTGTATGCCCCTTGAGGGTTAGGGACCTTAGATTGTACGCCCCTTGAGGGTTAGGGACCTTAGATTGTACGCCCCTTGAGGGTTAGGGACTGATGTGAGTGTACAATATATATGTAAAGTGCTGTGTAAATTGATGGTGCTATATAAGTACCTGAAATAAATAAAAAGAGATGAAAAAATATACTCACAAACATAGCATAAATGTACAGCTTAGTAGAATGGTGGAGATGGTCATAGCAATGGCGGGGTGTCCAACTGTCAGTGTGGTCGGCTAACTGACACATTTTGGGGATGAGTCCCTTTCCTCAGAGCTGATGACCGACCTGGTAGTAGGTCCAGCTATAAATAGATATGGCTGAGGCCATGGAGAGCTTAGCTCCTCCCCTTTAACATGCTCAAGGGGAGGAGCTAAGCTCTCCATGACCTCAGTCTTAGCTATTTATAGCTTGACCTACTACCAGGTCGGTCATTAGCTCTGAGGAAAGGGACTGGTCCCCGAAACGCGTCAAATAGCCGACCGCACTGACAGTCGGACACCCCCCCATTGTTATGGCCATCTCCACCGTTCTACTAAGCTGTACATTTATGCTATGTTTGAGAGTATATTTTTTCATCTCTTTTTATATTATAATAAACCTTGGATAATGCACTAGGGGTGTGCGCCCCCTACAGATGCAAATGGAGAAACAGACAAAGGGCGCACCGACCTAGTGCATTATCATTTAAAATATTTATTGAAGAAACAAAGTAGGTATCATACTTACAATAGACATAAAAACACAGGCATATCAAACTGAACAAGATGTATGATCAGGGTTGGCTCTGAGGAAGAGGTTGTGTCCTCGAAACACGTTAGCCAGTTGGTTATCCAGGGTTCCACCCAGGGGCGGACTGACAACTTATGGGGCCCCCGGGCAATAGGGGATCATGGGGCCCCTGTGTCATTGCCCAAACTCAAAAAAGCCTATGAAAAAGGTACCAGGGGCATCTCATGGGGCCCCCTACTGACCCCAGGCCCTCGGGCAGTGCCCGAGTTTCCAAATGGTCAGTCCGCCCCTGGTTCCATCGTATGGACTCAGATGTTGTTTGGATCATACATCTTGTTCAGTTTGACATGGCTGTGTTTTTATGTCTATTGTAAGTATGATACTTACTTTGTTTCTTCAATAAATATTTTAAATGATAATGTACTAGGCCGGTGCGCCCTTTTTCTGTTTCTCCATTTTGCATCTAGTGTATTTGAACCACCCCCGTCTGTTGAGGGCAGCAAGCAGTGCATATTCCTGAACAGGGGTGGACTGACAACTCATGGGGACCCCAAGCAATAGGGGATCATGGGGCCCCTGTGTCCTTGCCCAAACTCAAAAAATCCTATGAAAAAGGTACCAGGGGCATCTCATTGGGCCCCCTACTGACCCAGGGCCCTCGGGCAGTGCCCGAGTTTCCAAATGGTCAGTCCTCCCCTGTTCCTGAAAATTCCTATTGGGTCTACTGAGTCCTTTCCTAGTGCAGGAGAAAAATGTTTGTTGTGTTGGTGCGCCTCCTACAAACCTGTACAGGAATACCCTCCCCCCCCCAAGGACAGCAGGAGCAAGGAGAAAAGTAGAAAAGTGATATCTCAAAGCTAGCTTGATTTACCCGGATCTATTACAGGTGTGCTAAGGGCGGCCATTGTCTTCAAAATGAAATGAGTGGCTGGCATATCCTGACAGGTTTGCTTTAAATTTGAAGGAGAAAAATCCCGTATTTTCATTTTTTTTCCAGCAGTTTTAAAATTTTCTGATATCATGCTGTAAGTCGTTCTGCCGGTTCTGTGACTGTGGTGGGTAGCGCACATTTTATAGAGCAGCGACGTGCAGTTTTTTGGAAAGTTCATTTGTTAGCAGTGAAAAGGGTAACAGCTGGAAACTAAAATAAAGCTTACAGTTTATTTTACGCAGTGTGTGTTGGTTTCAGTCGTGCGAAGGCTTTAAACAAGAAGACAGCAACGTGTTCCAGCTGGATCCTTTCCGCAGACAGACCTGCGCTGGGAAAATGGCCGTTGGCGGGTTAACCGGTCACTGTGGGCAACATGAACACTTTCCTATAGAACAAAGTGGTTAAAGTGGTTGCAAACCCTTCCATATACTCAGTGAAGTGGCTGGTGATACACAGAGATGGAACAAATCCTCCCACATATGTTGTAGCGGTTTATCTGCAACACTCTCATCTCTATAGCCATTCAAAGTGCAGAATTTATACAGCTTGCCTGAGATTTGAGCAAGCAGGAGGCGGGGGGAGTTAACGTTATTCTCTCTGCAGAGCTCAGTGAGAGCTGATTGGTTATAAGGAACCCCCCCCCCCCTTTAAAGAGCACACAGAAACAATGCTAAGGCTGTCAATCATAGGCTGTGTGCCGGAGCTCTCTCCCCTGTCACCTATTTATCTCTTGGTGTCAGGAAAATTTGTCAGAAGTGACTCATGCAGATAGCGGAGGAAGGCGTTAGTGGACAGAAATGACACAGTGCTCTGGACAGGGGCGGACTTGACCATTTGGAAACTCGGGCACTGCCCGAGGGCCCGGGGTCAGTAGGGGGCCCCATGAGATGCCCCTGGTACCTTTTTTATAGGCTTTTTTGAGTTTGGGCAAGGACACAGGGGCCCCATGATCCCCTATTGCCCAGGGGCCCCATGAGTTGTCAGTCCGCCCCTGGCTCTGGATTGAGACAAGTACACACTATAAGGGGATATGCTTTGTTCATATTTCATGTCTGAGGTTTACAGCCACTTTAAGTTATCTAGGAGCCTGTGCTGAGAATTTCCTGCCTACGTTCATGGTACCCATCAAGCCCCAGGAGGCAGACAGTTGGAAAATTACATTTGGAATCCACTTGGTTGCTATCGAGTAACACAGACAGTCCCTATGACATGTGTACTTAGCATGGGACTGAGTTAGGGCCTGCACACAGCTGTGCAATTAAAGCTCCAGGCACAAAATATTTCATTTATATACTGTATATATTCCTTAGCAGCCACAAAATAAATAAAATAAATAAATAAATGAGGGCCCGGGATCAGTAGGGGGCCCCATGAGATGCCCCTGATAACTTTCATTGGATTTTTCATAGGCTTTTTTGGGATGTAGGCGAGGACACAGGGGCCCCATGATCCCCTATTGCCTGGGGGCCCCATGAGTTGTAAGTCCGCCTCTGTATGTATATATATATATATATATATATTAAAAAAGTAGCAGTGACATCATCATTGTGCTGTACATAGCCTGTGCAGAGAGCAGAGCTGTGGGAGGGGCTCAGCAGCTCCACCCAGTACAGGCCACTGTAAAAAACTACGGGAGGGGGCGGAGACAGGACTATTCACCCTGCACAAGGAGAGAGAGCAGCAGTGAGAGGTCAGAGGGTCTCTACGTGCGTTCTCCATGGTCCCACTGTACTGTGAGAAACATAGCCTCCTTCACTTGCTCGCTCGTGAGATTCAATCGACTATGGGATGTGTAGTGGGCATAGAGCAGTGTACATGACCACAACTAACTGCTCATTCTAAACAAATGGAAGAGAGGAGGAAAAGGAGAGGTTTGTGAGCTCATGTTGGGCAATACAAGGAGACAGATAAAACAAAAACACAGTAAGAAAGAATTTCATGAAAAATGGATTACAGGGCCATTAAAGTATTACTAAACCCTGGACCCTGCATTCACTATATCTGGGCTCCACGGAGTCTGCATTCACTATATCTGGTCTCCCCGGACCCTGCATTCACTATATCTGGTCTCCACGGAGTCTACATTCACTATATCTGGTCTCCCCGGACCCTGCATTCACTATATCCGGTCTCCCTGGACACTGCATTCACTATATCCGGTCTCCCCGGACCCTGCATTCACTATATCCGGTCTCCCCGGACCCTGCATTCACTATATCTGATCTCCCCAGACCCTGCATTCCCTATATCTGGTCTCCCCGGACCCTGCATTCACTATATCTGGTCTCCCCAGACCCTGCATTCACTATATCTGGTCTCCACGGAGTCTACATTCACTATATCTGGTCTCCCCGGACCCTGCATTCACTATATCCGGTCTCCCGGACCCTGCATTCACTATATCCGCTCTCCCCGGACCCTGCATTCACTATATCCGGTCTCCCTGGACCCTGCATTCACTATATCCACTCTCCCCGGACCCTGCATTCACTATATCCGCTCTCCCTGGACCCTGCATTCACTATATCTGGTCTCCCCGGACCCTGCATTCACTATATCTGGTCTCCCCGGACCCTGCATTCACTATATCTGGTCTCCCCGTACCCTGCATTCACTATATCTGGTCTCCCCGGACCCCGCATTCACTATATCTGGTCTCCACGGAGTCTGCATTCACTATATCCGGTCTCCACGGAGTCTGCATTCACTATATCCGGTCTCCCCGGACCCCGCATTCACTATATCTGGTCTCCCCGGACCCTGCATTCACTATATCTGGTCTCCCGGACCCTGCATTCACTATATCCGTGCTCCCCGGACCCTTCATTCACTATATCTGGTCTCCCAGGACCCTGCATTCACTATATCCGGTCTCCCCGGACCCCGCATTCACTATATCCGCTCTCCCTGGACCCTGCATTCACTATATCCACTGTCCCCGGACCCTGCATTCACTATATCCACTGTCCCCGGACCCTGCATTCACTATATCCGGTCTCCCCGGACCCTGCATACACTATATCTGGTCTCCCCAGACCCTGCATTCACTATATCTGGTCTCCCCGGACCCTGCATTCACTATATCCAGTCTCCCCGGACCCCGCATTCACTATATCCAGTCTCCCCGGACCCTGCATTCACTATATCCGCTCTTGCCGGACCCTGCATTCACTATATCCGGTCTCCCTGGGCCCTGCATTCACTCAGGGGTGGACTGGGGCCCCCGGGCAATAGGGGATCATGGGGCCCCTGTGTTCTTGCCCACACTCAAAGCACACCCAAAAAAGCCTATAAAAAAGGTACCAGGGACATTTCATGGGGTCCCCTATTGATCCCGGGCCCTCGGACAGTGCCCTAGAGCTCGAATGGTCAGTCCGCCCCTGCATTCACTATACTATATCCGCTCTCCCCGGACCCTGCATTCACTATATCTGGTCTCCCCGGACCCTGCATTAACTATATCCGCTCTCCCCGGACCCTGCATTCATTATATCTGGTCTCCCCGGACCCTGCATTCACTATATCTGGTCTCCCCGGACCCTGCATTGACTATATCCGCTCTCCCCGGACCCCGCATTCACTATATCCGCTCTCCCTGGACCCTGCATTCACTATATCTGGTCTCCCCGGACCCTGCATTCACTATATATGGTCTCCCCGGACCCCCGCATTCACTATATCCGGTCTCCCCGGACCCTACATTCACTATATCCGGTCTCCCCGGACCCTACATTCACTATATCTGGTCTACTATATCTGGTCTCCCCAGACTCTGCATTCACTATATCTGGTCTCCCCGGACCCTGCATTCACTATATCTGGTCTCCCTGGACCCTGCATTCACTATATCTGGTCTCCCCGGACCCTACATTCACTATATCTGGTCTCCCACAGTACACACAACATGGAAATGCAATTATTTTAGTAAATATAAACTGCTAAATACCTTTTCACATCAGAAGTTAGAGCAGTCTTGTGACTTCTTTCAGTGTCCAGCCGAGCACGTTAACGCTTACAGGAGGAATTTTCATTTTGCTTTAGGAGGATGCAGGACCCCTGACCCTCTGTCTGGACATTGTTGATTGGCCCTGTGCTGATCACATGCACTCTCCCCTCCCCCCAAAAAAACCTCTCTAGCAATCCACACCAAACAGACTTCACACAATATGTCTTATCAGGAGATAAAAGGGGGACACTGGAAGAAGGGGAGGATCAGAGAAGACAGGATCAAACAGCCTTTTTACACAATGCGGAGGATTAACCCCTTAGGTTCCACAGTGAGTATAACAAACACGCTTTACTGCATCTACAGACTGATTGTACTGTGGTGGGTTTAGTAACACTTTAAGTGGTGGATGTATATGGAACATTTTTGAAGTACAAGGACATTTGCTGCAGTTAGAATGAAACTAAAACTGATTCTGGGAGGAAGGGAGGGAAAGAGGAGGGGGAGGGAGAGAGAGAGGGGGGGATGAGAGGGGGGAGTGAAGGAGAATGAGAGAGGGAGGGAGGGAAGAGAGAGAGAGAGAGGGTGAGAGGGAGAGAGAGAGAGAAAGAGAGAGGGGGGGTGAGGGGAGAGAGAGCGAGCGAAAGAAGATGGTGAGGGGGGAGAGAGAGAAGAGAGTGAGGGGAGAGAGAGAGAGAGAAGAGAGTGAGGGGAGAGAGAGAGAAGAGAGTGGGGAGAGAGAGAGAGAAGAGAGTGAGGGGAGAGAGAGAGAAGAGAGTGGGGAGAGAGAGAGAAGAGAGTGAGGGGAGAGAGAAGAGAGTGAGGGGAGAGAGAGGGAAGAGAGTGGGGAGAGAGAGAGAGAAGAGAGTGAGGGGAGAGAGAAGAGAGTGAGGGGAGAGAGAAGAGAGTGAGGGGAGAGAGAGGGAAGAGAGTGGGGAGAGAGAGAGAGAAGAGAGTGAGGGGAGAGAGAAGAGAGTGAGGGGAGAGAGAGGGAAGAGAGTGAGGGGAGAGAGAGAGAGAAGAGAGGGAAATGTATTTTATCTTTTGTAAATAACTTTGCAATGCATTAGCAAAGTTATTTACAAAAGATAAAATACATTTTTTTTTCAGTCTTCAGCTTTTTCTAATAAAACATTAAAAAATGAATGAAAAAACATGAACAAAAATGGAAAAAAAAGTGTAAATATCAATAATTAGTAAAATAGAAATAAACTAAAATAAAAAAACTTAAAATATTAGTTAAAGGGAGAAGGGGGAAAAATGAGTTAATGGGGGGGGGGGGGCTGATTGGGGTCAATTAAAGTTTGATAAAAGGTTAAAGAGGAACACATTTTCATTTACAAACCTCTTTTACATGTCAGGTTGCTTTACCTGACATCCTGTGCAGAGGGAAGCTCATCCCTTTGATCCGCATATGAATGGAACAGCAAAGGTACAAAGGTAACAAAGTACAGTTGTGCTCGAATGTTTGCATACCCCGGCAGAGATGGTGACATTTTGGCATTGATATTGGAAATGTGACTATGTGACTGATTGTGCCACAAACCTGTCTTTTATTCCAGGATAGTGATGATAGGACGCCATTTATTATCACATAGTTGTTTGGCTACTTTTAAAATCATAATGAAAACAGAAATCACCCCAATGGCCCAGATTGAAAGTTTCCACCTCTTGGAATGTTTGGCCTTGGTACAGACACACAAGGTGACACACGCAGGTTACAATGGCAATTAAAGGTTAGTTTCCCACATCTGTGGCTTTTTTAGTGTCCCATTGTTGATGTCATGGAGAGGAATTGCTCCCCATTGTTGGTATCATTGGGAGGAATTGTGCCCCATCTTTGGTGTCAATGAGAGGAATTTTGCCCCATTGTTGATCTCATGGAGAGTAAATGCTCCCCATTGTTGGTACCATTGGGAGGAATTGCTCCCCATTGTTGGTATCATTGGAAGGAATTGTGCCCCATCTTTGGTATCAATGAGAGGAATTTTGCCCCATTGTTGATCTCATGGAGAGGAAATGCTCCCCATTGTTGGTATCATTGGGAGGAATTATGCCCCATCTTTGTTGTTAATGACAGGTATTTTGCCCCATTGTTGATCTCATTGAGAGGAAATGCTCCCCATTGTTGGTATCATTGGGAGGAATTGTGCCCCATCTTTGGTGTCAATGAGAGGAATTCTGCCCCATTGTTGATCTCATGGAGAGGAAATGCTCCCCATTGTGGGTATCATTGGGAGGAATTGCCCCCCATTGTGGGTATCATTGGGAGGAATTGTGCCCCATCTTTGGTGTCAATGAGTGGAATTTTGCCCCATTGTTGATCTCACTGAGAGTAATTGCTCCCCATTGGTGGTATCATTTGGAGGAATTGTGCCCCATCTTTGGTGTCAATGAGAGGAAGTTTGGCCTATTGTTGATCTCATGGAGAGGAAATGCTCCCCATTGTTGTTATCATTGGAAGGAATTGTGGCCAATCTTTGGTGTCAATGAGAGGAATTTTGCCCCATTGTTGATCTCATTGAGAGGAATTGCTCCCCATTGTTGGTATTTTTGGAAGGAATTGTGCCCCATCTTTGGTGTCAGTGAGAGGAATTTTGCCCCATTGTTGATCTCATGGAGAGGAATTGCTCCTCATTGTGGGTATCATTGGGAGGAATTGTGTCCCATCTTTGTTGTCAATGAGAGGAATTGTGCCCCATTGTTGCTATCATTGGGAGGAACTGTGCTCGATCTTTGGTGTCAGTGGATAAAACAAGGCCCTCAGGGCGGGCCAAAAGCAAACAAAGGGCCACAACCAGCCCCCGGTCTGCTGTTTGGAGACCAATAATCTAAGTCTATAAAAATTGAGAGAGCCCCCTAGAACCCAAAGCAAAGCAGAAGTAACGTTCATCCACAAAGCAACCAATCAAATTTCACATTCCATTCTCCGACCTGACCTGGGAGTAGAAAACAGGAATCTGACCGCCGGGGAGGGGGGGGCAACAGGTCCACTTTTTGTTGCTCAGATCCGGCCCAGCAGTACAGGCGGCCGTGTGGTTTTTATGAATATACAGGAAACGTGAAGATTCACACGACTCTGCCAGAGAGAAGGTTCGTCTGGGAACGATCTTGTCAATAAATTAAACGGACATGACGGGAGCCGCGGTGGGAACCTCCAGCGAGGACCGGCAATAAAATTAAGTTCAATTATGAATCTGTACGAGGGGGTCAGGCAGTTGCATCCTGTCATTATTTATTACCGTAGACGGCCTGTGATGATAATGACAAATTCTTTCCATGAGCGCAAAGAGTTCACTTCCATACTGTATATGTAATATCGTATTGTAGAGGATACGGGAACCCGGACCACCAGCTTCTCTTCCATGCTCCCGGCAAAATATTCCATCGCTCACTTCAGTGGGGTGCCGTATGCACCTTTGTCAACCAAACGAAGCTCCTGGTCCAATACGCTAAACACGCACTCGAAAATCGCACCGCGTTAAGAATGATGACACGCGGCGTGCATTTTGCCGCCATTTGGAGTCGCTTAAAGGACACAGGGGCTTATTGTACTATGAAAATGGGAGCACAAGCTGGGAAGCAGGGGCGGACTGACCATTCGGGAACTCGGGGGCCCAGGGTCAATAGGGGGCCCCATGAAATGCCCCTGGTACCTTTCATAGGCTTTTTTGGATGTGGTTTGAGTGTGGGCAAGGACACAGGGGCCCCATGATCCATTGTTACCTGGGGGCCCCATGAGTTGTCAGTCCGCCCCTGCTGGGAAGACTTTTGCTCTTGGTTAGCCGGTGATGCAAACAGCCAATTCCCGGGGGCGGACTGACCATTTAGGCACTGCCCGAGGGCCCGGGGTCAGTAGGGGGTCCCATGAGATGCCCCTGGTACCTTTCATAGGCTTTTTTGGGTGTGGTTTGAGTGTGGGTGAGGACACAGGGGCCCCATGATTTCCTATTGCCCGGGGCCCCATGAGTTGTCTGTCTGCCCCTGGTCAATACCACCTCATCAACGGCCTGTGACTCAATGGCAGTTATTAGTATTCTCTATCACAATGACAAGCCTGGTATTCTTTACTCCGTTTGTCACCTGCTAATTACTAACAGACTGCAGATTGCTAGGCAGATCGAACGTTTCGTCAGGCAGATGGCAAGTGGCAAGGTGCAGACTGATGTAACGCATTGCAGGCTGCTGCGATTTGCCCCCCACCGGCAGATCACCCGATCGTGCCATCTGGCGTTTTTTTTTTCTTTATAATATACCTACCTTATTCATGGGTCCTCAGGTTGGCCACATGACTTGCGGGGTCTTTTTCAGTGTTCTCCCAGCTGAGCACGATCTTTCATAATGCCTTTAAGCAGGCCATACATGGGTCGAATTCCGAACAATTGAAAACATCGTTAGTTCTGTAATCCGATGGTGCCACCAATGATTTCGAAAATCGGTAGTTTTTTCCCGAATTTTCCAGCATGCCGGAGAGGAACCACGAAAATCGTCCATTGCCCCACTAACAGAGCGGAAATCGGCTGATTATATTTAGGTCCAATTTTTGAACTAAAAATCATTAGAAAATCAACCCATGTAGTGTTGCTGAAATAAAGGGCGGGGACATGACGCCCTGCATCCAGGTTTTCAGATTCATTGACACTGGGCGTCATTTCACCTAGAAAACTGAGGGCTTCTTGTGGTCTAGAAAAGGTATTGCGGGGGGGGGGAGCGCAGATGAGTATTGCATTTTTTTTATTAATGCACGCAGTCTTTTATATAAAAAGGAACTTTATTTTGTCAGCATAAAACACCTTTAATTAATTTTGTAGCTTCGTGTGGATAATTAAATGCCCAAGATATGCAAATATGCTGCTAAATTCATCTTGGACGCTTTGTTATCCACACTCATTTTTTTTATCAGTTCAATCAACTAATTTTGCTGCTTTGAGTAACTGTAAATGACATTAAACCCAAAACCAAAAATGTAATACTGTATATTGTAACTTACTAATCGTTAGATGTGGCGGCTGCATTAGGTTTCTTTTTTTTAAGGCTTTCCCCCCCCTCTGTTTTGACCTGGTGATCTGGCCAGTAATACACCACTTGTATTAGAGCGCCCCCACTCTGGATGAAGGAACACAGGGGGCACCTTTAGACAGCAGCATTGGTGATCTGGCCGGTAACACACACGCTGTATTAGAGCGCCCCCACTCTGGATGAAGGAACACAGGGGGCACCTTTGGACAGCAGCATTGGTGATCTGGCCAGTAACACACCCCCTGTATTAGAGCGCCCCCCACTCTGGATGAAAGAACACAGGGGGCACCTTTGGACAGCAGCATTGGTGATCTGGCCAGTAATGCACCTCTTGTATTAGAGCTCCCCCACTCTGGATGAAGGAACACAGGGGGCACCTTTGGACAGCAGCATTGGTGATCTGGCCAGTAATACACCCCCTGTATTAGAGCGCTCCCACTCTGGATGAAGGAACACAGGGGGCACCTTTGGACAGCAGAATTGGTGATCTGGCCAGTAACACACCCCCTGTATTACAGCGCCCCCACTCTGGATGAAGGAACACAGGGGGCACCTTTGGAAAGCAGCATTGGTGATCTGGTCAGTAATACACCTCTTGTATTAGAGCTCCCCCACTCTGGATGAAGGAGCACAGGGGGCACCTTTGGAAAGCAGCATTGGTGACCTGGCCAGTAACACACACCCTGTATTAGAGCGCCCCCACTCTGGATGAAGGAGCACAGGGGGCACCTTTGGACAGCAGCATTGGTGATCTGGCCAGTAACACACCTCTTGTATTAGAGCGCCCCCACTCTGGATGAAGGAGCACAGGGGGCACCTTTGGACAGCAGCATTGGTGATCTGGCCAGTAACACACCTCTTGTATTAGAGCTCCCCCACTCTGGATGAAGGAGCACAGGGGGCACCTTTGGACAGCAGCATTGGTGATCTGGCCGGTAACACACCTCTTGTATTAGAGCTCCCCCACTCTGGATGAAGGAGCACAGGGGGCACCTTTGGACAACAGCATTGGTGATCTGGCCAGTAATACACCCCCTGTATTAGAGCGCCCCCACTCTGGATGAAAGCCCAAAAGAGACGCCTTTGGATGGCAGAATTGTCAAGTCTGGGTGGAGGGGAGTGTTAGATGTACTAGCAGATTTAGACACACTAACAAATTGAAGTCAAGCTCCAGCTCACATTGCAGTTGCAGCAACAATTTTTTTTCCTTTTGGGATGAAGATTTTCCATGAATAAATAAAAGCTGATCACTGTTGGTTCTGGGCAGCCCAGTAGATTGCTTTAACCTCTTATTGCCGGCCGCATGCAAATGTGGGGCCTCCCGGCATCTGGTCCTTGACACACAATTTGCGTGCAATTAAGAAAAACATATGTGCTGAGACCGCGCCACCTGCACACTCCCAGCACAGATGTCCGGTACTCACGGAAAGGTCCCGATCTCCTCTTTCGATCGAGACCTTTCCCGATCATGTGACCGTTGTGAGGGCGAATCACAGCGGTCACATGACCCTAAAATGCCGCCCCTCCTCCCGGCTTCTGAAACCCTTATAGGGCCAGGAGGCGCCGGTGCCAAGGGGTTAAAAAAGTCCTGGATTCTTTCCTAGATACACAGAATATAACTGGATATAACATTTATAGGTAAAGTTGAGCCAGGGAATATCCAATTGCCTCTCGGGGGATCAGGAAGGAATTTTTTGCAGGAGTAAATTACTGGCCCAATCACCAGGTAAAAATAAAACAGAGAAAGCCTAAAAAAGAAAACGAATGCAGCCATCACATCTAAGAATTGGTAAGCTGCAATATAATAAATGTTTTGCTTATGAGTTTAATTCTGCTTTAAAGTGGAGTTCCAGCCATTTTTGTGATTATTAAAAGTCAGCAGTTGCAAAAACTTTTAATAAAGACAAACTTATCTGTCCCAGGGTCCAGCGATGTTCTCACACGTGCGGTCTCTCCTGCAGGGCGCCGGCATCTCCACTGTGGGCACCAGGTTGTGACAGCTTGCAGCTTCACAGCCAGGTACCCGCTGCGCATGCGTGAGTCACACTGCACCTCCTGATTGGTACGGCAGTCTTCTGGGACCTGTGAAAGTTCCCAGGAGACTGTGGGAAGGAGGAGGGGACTGAACTTCTGGCTCACTCTGCCGCGGCGAACTGAGTTGGAAGTGGGAGCGGGTAGATATCAAAAACAGGTATCCGCTTCCCCCCCCCAAAAGGTGACAAATATGGCAGTGGAGGCAAATAAGCGGAGCTTTAATTTTTTTGGTTGAACTCCGCTGTAGCCTCCCTAGCAGTCTGATTATGTCCACATTTCTGTGCTCAAAGCGGTACATTTTTTTGCATGGAAATATGTTGTTTTTTTATTGTAGGCCTGTAATTTTTAGGAATAACTCACTGAAATCTGTCCGAACAAGAGTCTAGTAAACATCCCGGGGAGGATAAAATTTGAAACACGAAATCATAAATTATAATTTAATAAATAATCATAAAAAATAATAATATAATAATAATAAATTTAATTCAATAATATAATCAAACCAAAAACACTGAAATGTGAAATATAGCGCCAAGTTCGCACATCACTGAGCAAAGTCGCAGAATCGTTTTCAGTGTCTGATGATGAATTTCCTCCACGAATCATTATCACTCAATTCTGCAAGTGGTTCTGATTTACTATCGCTGTTCTCTAGCCGGTCTAAAATCGATTTTGACCTAAAGGGACGCTTTTTGGACGCCATGGACATTTCTCAGTTTCCAGGCTGAGAGAACAGTAAAAATGCAGGCAGGGCGCCGGACAAAGCACTCGGGACAAAATGTATGTGAAATGGTTTGATACAGGAATGTTATACTATGTGATTTTAGTGTATTTAGTGAATGTCACTTTTTCACATTTTTAAATTTCCCGCCAGTTCCATCTCCCGTACGTCCCGACGTCGCACGGAACGGAACACGGAAGACAGATGCCGGCATCCGCCGGAGGAGATGGCCGGGGACACTGTAGGGGGGACATCGCGGGAGCGCAGGACAAGGTAAGTGAAGAAGAGATCCCGGAGCAACGCTGCAGTGTATTCCCGACTGTAGCTCGGGGTTACCGCTTGTGGTGCTGAAACTTTACCCCGAGCTACACTCAGGAATACCGCCAGGGGGGTTAAATATAACCTACAAGCCCTGATGAAGAAGGGTTCAGACCCCCGAAACATGTCAGCTGTCATATTCAACTATCTGATAAATGATTTCTTAGACTCATTTTGGAAATGTGTACCCGAAGTCACGGTACAGATCTTCGCTCTGCAGTCACAAATGGGTTACATCAGCAATTCCAAAAGTTTTCTCTGTAGAAGAGCAGAAGTGTGTACATAATAAGACAAGCAGATCTGAGCGCTGCCTGTTTCCCATTTAAACCACATTATTCGTGGATGGAAACGTTCGCTAACACATTACAATGTTTCATTTTCGGCTGAAGCTTATGTTAATGAGGGCTCTGTGCCGGCGATGGTACGATCTGCCCGTCGTTCCCGTCGCTTTTGAATTGATGTTAAGTAAGAAAGAAGACAAGAAAAGCCACGGAGATGGACGTCGGAAGATAAGAAGAAACGCTGTATGTAAATTGCAACGCTTTGTGTCTTTAAAATCCCTGCGGATCCGTCAGACAATAAAAAGACAATGAGGAAGATGTACAGAAACGTCATTCAGAGGATCAGGGGACTGCTTACCAATATTCTACATAGGGGCGGACTGACAACTCATGGGGCCCCCCGGGCAATAGGGGATCATGGGGCCCCTGTGTCCTTGCCCAAACTCAAAAAAGCCTATGAAAAAGGTACCAGGATTCTTACTGTCTTTAGACATATATAAAGCCTTTGATTCTCTATCCTGGGAATATCTGCGGTTTGTGCTGTCTCATTGGGGTTTTGGGGATTCTATTCTTTCTTGGATTCGGGCCTTGTATTCTTCTCCTTTGGCCTCTGTCAAATACGCTGGGTATTTTTCAGATCCCTTTCCTATTGGGCGAGGGACGAGACAGGGTTGCCCCCTGTCCCCAGCGCTCTTTGTCCTGGCGCTTGAGCCGCTGGCTTTGGCGCTTCGTACCGATTGCAATGTATCGGGGGTTCCTTACGCGGGACAGGAATTCAAACTGAACCTTTTTGCGGATGATGCTCTCCTGACTCTTACTAACCCCCTGATGACGCTTCCTAATTTGCAACAGGTTCTTGAGCGCTTCTCCTTGATTTCGGGTCTCCGTATCAACTTGGATAAGACTGTCGCCCTCAATATTACTTTGGCTTCAGATTTGGTTTCGCGCCTACAATCCCACTTCCCTTACAAATGGGCTTCCTCTTCTCTTGAATACTTAGGCATTCGCTTGACCCCCACTTATGACTCCTTGTTTGCTGCGAATTATTATCCATTGCTTAGCTCTCTATCCTCTCTTATGCATTCTTGGCAATTTCCGCACCTGTCTTGGATAGGACGGGTTCATTCGGTGAAAATGACCATCTTGCCGAAATTGTTGTATTATTTTCGCACACTCCCGGTGCGGGTTCCCCCTCATTTTCTTCGGTTGCTTCAGGCGAAGTTAATGCGTTTTATCTGGGCCGATAAGCACCCCAGAGTATCCAAAAGTACGCTTTTTGCCCATAGACTTCAGGGTGGTCTTGGGGTGCCTAATGTGACTAAGTATTATCAAGCGAGCCAGATTGCCCCGCTGTCTATGTTGCACGCCTCTTCCGACGTCCCCCTCTGAGTCTTGTTGGAACTACCTAATTGTGCCCCTATCGCACTGTCGACCCTTCTATGGCTTCCCCCTGCCCTGTGCCCTATGGCACTGAGTCCGATGTTACTTCATGGCCTACAAGTTTGGGACTCGGTACGTTACTCTGGGGGTCTGATGTCAACTTTTCTGCCTTTGCTCCCAATTATTAACAACCCTCTTTCCCCGCCGGGTTTGGATCACCCAGGGGCGTTTTCTTGGTGGGTGACTAATGGTTTTTCACAGGTGCGACACTTTTTGATTTTTCGGTCCTTTCCCACCTGGGACTCTCTTTGGGAATCCCGGAATATCCCCCCGGTGGAATTTTTTCGATATCTTCAATTGCGACACTGGCTGCTCTCGCTGCGGGGTACTTCTGCGTTCCCGTACCAGAAATCTGCCTTTGAACAGCTCTGCCAACTGCGTCCGGGCGCCCCGGGCCTTATCTCCCTTCTTTATGCAGCTCTGAACAGACGCCCGTCGCATACTTCTCTTTCATATGTTGTTCAGTGGGAGCGCGACCTGGGAGTGGCTGTGGATCCGGAGGACTGGAATAAGGCCTGGTCACTCATAGCTAAATGCTCATTTAATACGATCACGCTGGAGGCAGCCTATAAGGTATTGTTTCGTTGGTACTGGGTTCCGGCTCGGTTGGCCCGGGCTAACCCTGCCTGTAGTGATCGATGTTTTCGGGGTTGTGGTCATCGTGGTGATGTATTACATATCTGGTGGTCATGCCCGAGACTGGTTCATTTTTGGTCTCGTGTATTTGGCCTCCTTTTCACCTTGTTTCATCTCTCCATACGCCGGGATGCTCGGTATGCTTTGCTTCATTGCCCCATACCGGGCCTCTTAGCTCACCAGCAGAAGTTGGCTTCCTATCTGTTTTTATCCGCCACTAGAACAATTGCTCAGGCCTGGAAGAGTCCGTTTGTCCCTCTTCAGGGGGTGCGGGATCGTATGACCACTATGATGCTCAACGAACAGATGTCGAGTATCCGCAACGACTCCCAACGTAAATTTTTGAAAATATGGGAGCCGTGGTTGCAATATGCCCTTCCCTCACTCCCCCCGGCTAGTCTGGGGATGTAATGGCGTTCGGTGTTGGCGTTCTTGAATCCCTGCTCTTTGCCCCCCCCCCCCCCCCTTTTTTTGTTTTTTTGTTTTTTTCTCTTTTCTTTTTTCTCTCTCTCTCTGTTTTTGGTGTGACTGGACAGCTGCATTTAGTTGTTATAATCAGTTACATTAATGTTTTGTAACTTATGTGCCATTGATAGCCCCTGCGTGGGCGTACCTTTTGCCCTGTTGGCATTAGAGCATTGTTTTTCCTTTTTTTTTTATTTTGTATTTTGTTTATCTGTGCAATTGATAGCCCCTGCGTGGGCGTGTTATATTGCCTCTGTTTATACTATTTAAAAAATTTAATAAAAACCATTGAAATAGAAAAAGGTACCAGGGGCATCTCATGGGGCCCCCTACTAACTCCGGGCCCTCGGGCAGTGCCCAAGTTTCCAAATGGTCAGTCCGTCCTTGATTCTACCCTACATCCGGGGAGATTTGGTGGCTGGGCTCATTTATCTAAGGTGATCATTCACTTGTTCATTCCCAGCAGAAACTTTCCCTCATTCTTTTAGTTTCAATGTTTTTTTTTTTATTGTTTTATGAAATAGGGTAAGGGTAGTGGGCATTTATATCTACCTTTCCTCTGCAGCGTGGTCAGATCAGTTATGACCGCGTTTGGATCGTGATTCAGGGGCTACTGACAGGCAGTGAGGAAACAATGTGATGCCTCCTCACCCACTGTTTTAACCCCATTTTTGCTACCAAACAATCCGCAACCTGATGCATTACATGGGGCTGTTAGGACCTGGATCGCCTGCTGGTGGCACTGTGGCTACCAGAACAGAAGGTTGTAGTTCCGGTGTCTACCAGTGGTTGTCTCCCAGCAGCTAGCATATACCAGAAATCAGTCTCCACCTGATGCTGGCTGCTGAGAGGGTATTTAGTCCTTCTTCTATTATTCACCTACTACTCCCTGGTGCTTGAGTGTTATGTCAAGGATACCGAATGCAGGCATCCAGCAGCAGGGATGTCCAGATTGGTATGGCTACACTTGCTAAACTGAGACCACTCTATAGGTGATTTAGCAAGTTTAAAGTGCTTGTAAAGGCTCAAGGTTTTTTACCTTCATGCATTCTACGTATGAAGATAAAAAAAACCTTCTGTGTGCAGCAGCCCTCCCCAGCCCCCCTAATACTTACCTGAGCCCCATCGCGAGCCAGCAACGTGCAAAAGAGCCTTGGCTCTCCGGGGACTTTCCCTCCTCATTGGCTGAGACAGCAGCAGGAGCCAATGACTCTGGCTGCTGTCAATGACAGCCAGCGAGCCAATGGGGAGAGAGCAAGGACAGGGCTGAGCGGTGGCTCTGTGTGTGAATAGACACACAGAGCAGCAGTTCTGGAGCAAGCTTGCTCGGGTGCCCCCATAGAAAGTTGCTTGCTATGGGGGCACTTGGCAGCATGGAGGGGCCAGGAGTGCCGGTGGGGGACCCGAGAAGAGGGGGATGGGGGCTGCTCTGTGCAAAATCAATGCACAGAGCAGGTAAGTATAACATGGGTGTTATTTTTATTTTTTAAAAATTGTCTTTTATATCACTTTATTAACAGTGAACCAAAATCTATCCAAACACCAGCAAACAGAATACACAGCAAACATGAATATATGAGTGAACCAAACCAAATGAGAAAATGCCTAACAAGAAAACTAGCTATGATACAATATATACAAAATAAGGAACACAGATAAACAAGGTAATACAGGAGATGCAACAAAGGGGGAACCAAGACTGGGATCAGGAACAAGGGGAGCAGATGTGAGGCAGCAAGGCATAAGGTACAGGTGCAAGACAGGAGCAGGGTCAGGCAGGAATCATGTTCAGGATTAAAAAGCAAGCAGTGTCTGGCTAGCAGGGCAAAAAACTGAAGCACCAAAGAATACTAGAGGAGGATCAAAATATCCTTCCAGTAGCCAGCATCAGGTGGAGGCTGATTACTGAGATCTGCTGGCTGCTGGGAGACACCCACTGGTGGATACCAAAACTACAACTTTCCACTCTGAGAACCACAGTGCCACCAGCAGGTGATCCAGGTCCTGACAGAGGCATTTGTGGGGCTTCCCCATTTGCTTGAGCGTGTTGCATTCAGCAGGCTGCCTGCCAATTGCTACCTTACCATGGGTGCAAAGCACCAAGACCCCCATCCACTGCCTATTGCAAGTTAAGGACACTGTATATTTTTGACGCCCCCCCACTTGCATGTCTAAATTAAGTCTATTAAACACATTTTCCCTGGATCAATGACAATATGCACAGTGCACATGCATCATCAAAACATTGTATATAATGGGTTCAACATGTTTAAAGGCTTAATTGTCCCCATATATTCTTGGTACAGTATCAGTGGTTCATATAGTGAACTCGGTGTAGAGCTATTCACCCTGAGGTCATCACCGAGGACAAGGGGGCGCTCTTTACATCTGGAGGAAAAGAAATGTAATCTCCAAACACGGAAAGGTTTCTTCACAGTAAGAGCTGTGAAAATGTGGAATAGACTCCCTCAAGAGGTGGTTCTGGCCAGCTCAGTGGATTGCTGTAAAAAAGTCCTGGATTCTTTATTGGATACACAGAATATAACTGGATACTAACCAGGGGCGGACTGACCATTTGGAAACTCGGGCACTGCCCGAGGGCCCGGGGTCAGTAGGGGGCCCCTTGAGATACCCCTGGTACCTTTTTCATAGGCTTTTTTGAGTTTGGGCAAGGACACAGGGGCCCCATGATCCCCTATTGCCCGGGGGCCCCATGAGTTGTCAGTCCGCCCCTGATACTAACATTTATAGGTAGCAAATTGATTCAAAAGAGGAAAGGAGGGTCTCAGCTAGACTTAGCTGGGGGACCTGAAGAAGGAGAGTTTCCCAGAATCCAGGGGTCCAGGAGAGAGCTCACCGGAGGAAAGCTGGAAAGGAAGCTGTGGGAGAGAGCCCAAGTTGAACTGAAGGCTGAGTGAGTCTGCGTCTCCATCACATTTAAAGAGCCTAGTGCAGGGGTGGGCAAACTTTTTGACTTGAGGGCCGCAATGGGTTCATATATTGGACCCGGGGGCCGGACCAAGAGTAGATGAATGATGTGTATGTGTCATCCATAGTAAGTATAGTAATATTCCCCCATAGTAAGCATAGTAATTAATCCCCCATATAGTAATTCATCCCCCATAGTAATTCATCCCCCATAGTAATTCATCCCCCATATAGTAATTCATCCCCCATAGTAATTCATCCCCCCTATAGTAATTCATCCCCCATAGTAATTCATCCCCCCTATAGTAATTCATCCCCCATAGTAATTCATCCCCCATATAGTAATTCATCCCCCATATAGTAATTCATCCCCCATAGTAATTCATCCCCCATAGTAATTCATCCCCCATATAGTAATTCATCCCCCATAGTAATTCATCCCCCCTATATTAATTCATCCCCCATAGTAATTCATCCCCCATAGTAATTCATCCCCCATATAGTAATTCATCCCCCATATAGTAATTCATGCCCCATAGTATTTCATCCCCCATAGTAATTCATCCCCCATATAGTATTTCATCCCCCATAGTAATTCATCCCCCATATAGTAATTTATCCCCCATAGTAATTCATTCCCCATAGTAATTCATCCCCCATATAGTAATTTATCCCCCATATAGTAATTAATCCCCCCTATAGTAATTCATCCCCCATATAGTAATTCATCCCCCATATAGTAATTCATCCCCCATAGTAATTCATCCCCCCTATAGTAATTCATCCCCCATATTAATTCATCCCCCATATTAAGTCCCCAAGTCCCCCGTGTCAATTCACTTACCTTTGCTCCGCGCGTTCCTCTCGCCGTTCCGGTGTAGCATGAAAATCTGTCTCCTATGAGGATCTGTCCCCCTCGACGTATCTGCGCATGTGCCAGTTTCAGGCATTAGCAGCCGATCGGCGATCTCCGGCACATGCGCAGATACGTCGAGGGGGACAGATCCTCATAGGAGACAGATTTTCATGCTACACCAGTCTTCAGGGCGGACTGTGAGAGGAGCCTAGCTCCGCGGGCCGGATTAAAAGGTCCGCCGGGCCGTAGTTTGCCCATTGCTGGCCTAGTGGATGTTGTTGTCTTTTATTAATAGGATGTCCACACAGAAAATGTATTTTTCTGCAGCAACGAACAGTTCTTTTCCAGAGAGATGCATTTATTTGGATAAAGATATTTGTTACAGATGACAGAAATCCAGCTGAATATTTGTAAATATTACAACGAACAGCAACCCTCAGAGTCCCATGTAAGATGCTTCATATCAAGCCTGGAGATCCTACACCGTCCAGCATATGTCCGATCTATAATATGCACCTAGGTAGCCTCCATGCGTGCAATAATACGAGTTATGATCTATAGTGGAAAAGAACAGACAAGGGCGCGCTCTCATCGTGCATTACCATGGTGTAACAGGGATTTATTACATGAAAAGAGGATATATACTCACAAACCAACGTAATAAAAGCCTTTGCGCCCTTGTCTGTTCTTTTCCACTAGTGGTCAGATTCCCCGATCTTAAAAGGGCAGCACCTCTTCAGTTGGCATTTTGGCATCACCTTGGTTGTATGAAGACTGGAGCGCTGGTTTCGTTCGTTCATCTTTTGGAGTTATGATCTATACCTGTGCTTCCATATTAATGAAAGGAAGAAACTCTCTCATATACACATTCTCCCAATTCAGTATGAGGTGATTGTAGCCGTATTAGTGCATTTGCGACAGAAACAATTGAGTACTGTCCGTGATACTTTTTTTATTTGCACTAACATACAATTTTGAGGACAAGCTTTCGGGGTATGTCCCCTTCTTCAAGGTCTAAGCAGTACTATTAAAAATCACAAAGTTTAAGCAGAATGTTAGAATGGATTGAGAGAACAAATCTCAGGCTTTGTAGAAAAAATTTTAAAACCGTTAGTCATGAATACTGCTAGTTTCCTGCAAGACACAACTGACTTTCTGAACAAGATCAACAACATCCAGCAATTACCATCTAATACACTTCTAGTGACTATGGATGTAGTATCCCTGTATAGTAATATCCCTCACAAGGATGGATTAGCTGCATGTCACAGATCCTTATCATCCTCACCAAACAACAAATACACTGCTGAGGATGTTACACAGCTCATTGAATTCATACTTACACACAACTACTTTGCTTTCAATAAGGACATCTATCTTCAATGTATGGGCACTGCGATGGGAAGTAAAATGGCACCCCAATATGCAAATTTATTTATGGCTGACATGGAGGAACAATTCCTGAACAGCATGGAACAAAAACCATACAGATACTTTCGCTATATTGATGATATTTTCATCATATGGACGGAAGGTGAAGAAAATCAAAAACAATTTTACTCATTGATGAACACTTTTCATCCATCAATCAAACTAAAAATGGAATACTCAAACACACAGGTCAACTTCCTAGACACCACAGTATACATCAGGGATGATACGCTTCACACCTCAATATACAGGAAACCCACTGACAGATGCAACTACCTCCACAGTTCTAGCTTCCACCCCCAACACACCAAACGTGCCATCATACACAGTCAGGCCATCAGATACCACCGAGTATGTTCTGACCCAAGAGACAGAGATAAACATCTTGGGACACTAGCAGACGCCTTCCATAAGAAAGGTTACAAGGACAAAACTATCAACACCAGCATAAACACAGCCTTGAGAACCCGAAGGGAAAATCTGCTTCAGTACAAAGAGAAAAAAACAAACAACCGTGTACCTCTAGTAACTACATACAACCCGGCACTAGAAGGGATAAGAAAAATAATCAAAGATTTACAACCCATCATAACAGAGGATGGAACTCTGAAAGAAATATTCCAGCAACCCCCAATACTGGCTTTCAGACAACCCCCCAACCTCAGAAATAAACTAATCAGTAGGAAACTTCCTTCTGATTATGATGCCACAAATAATGGAAGCAAACCCTGCAATAAGAAACGCTGCAAGCTGTGCAACCAAATCAATCCATCAAAAAGTGTCAGACACTCAAAAGGGATCTTCAATATCTCCGGATCATACAGCTGCACCTCCAGTAATGTTGTATACCTTATCCAGTGCAGAAAATGCAGCAAAGGATCTTATGTTGGTGAAACAGGACAGAGGTTGCAAACACGGATGAATTTACACAGACATACCATCAAGGAACATAAAGAAGATGACCTCTGCACACCTGTAGGACACCATTTCTCACAACCAGGCCACAATATGGAAGACCTCAATATTTTAGTTCTGAAAGGAAAATTTAAATCCATCCAGGAAAGAAAAACATTTGAACTAAGAATGATAATTCTATTTGACACTAAAGATAACGGTCTTAATTTGGACATGGGATTCCTCAACCACTATCCGACAGCTTTATGACTATCTATTAGCTAAAACTTGACCCCCTCTGTGTGAGTGTTGTATCCCCCCTCCCCCCCCTCACTTTTGATGTATCTTATCTGTAGCCCTTTTTTTTTTTTTTTTTTTTTTTTTTTTTTTTTCTCTCAATCCATTCTAACATTCTGCTTAAACTTTGTGATTTTTAATAGTACTGCTTAGACCTTGAAGAAGGGGACATACCCCGAAAGCTTGTCCTCAAAATTGTATGTTAGTGCAAATAAAAAAAGTATCACGGACAGTACTCAATTGTTTCTGTCCCAATTCAGTAGAATGACTCTGATTGGCCACTTTTAGTAGCCCCTTTGATCTTCCGGGTGACAGGTAATGCCTTTTGGGCTTGGACATATGCAGTCATAAATTCTAACAAAAGTCCTAAACTGCATTCTTTTACCATTAATTAGATCAGTGTTTCTCAACCTTTTTTCAATCAAGGCACCCTTTAAAATTATGGATGGTCTGGAGGCACCCCATTCTAAAATGGGGTGCCTCCAGACTGTCCATAATTTTAAAAGGGCACCCCATTCTAAAATGTGAAAAACTATGTGACCCCAGCACTGATGGAGAAGGGCAGAGGAGGGTCAAACTAGGATGCTGTGCAGGTAGCTGACACCCTCCTTATCAAATGATGATGTCATTGGTTGTCAGGACGCTAACACTAGAAGGTCATAATCAGGGGCGGACTGACCATTCGAGCACTCGGGCACTGCCCGAGGGCCCGGGGTCAGTAGGAGGCCCCATGAAATGCCCCTGGTACCTTTTCATAGGCTTTTTTTGGATGTGCATTGAGTGTGGGCAAGGACACAGGGGCCCCATGATCCCCTATTGCCCAGGGGCCCCATGAGTTGTCAGTCCGCCCCTGGTCATAATGGTGCACAATGAACACCTGGCGCTATGTGTAACTAACATGCAGGCTTGTTCCATCGCTGGCTTGTATACAAATTTTGGCCAATTTTTAGACATTTTGCCAAGGCACCCCTGAAGAAACTTCAAGGCACCCCAGGGTGGTGCCTGGGCACCCTGGTTGAGAAAAGCTGAATTAGATAAACAAGAATGCTATTTATCATGCTTAATTCTGACTGAGCGATCTGCATTTTATCACCAAATTACCTCCTTTGAAATGTAACAAGTTGGCCCCCGAGTGCCCAGGCGATCTTTCATAAAATTAACCTAGCAAAGAGTTCTTTTGATGTGTAAAGTGGTCCTGTCACTGGCCTGTCCAAGAATGAAGAGTATGTGTTTCAATATCTTCAGTATATATATATATATATATATATATCAAACAATATACTATAGATGTCAGAAGGAGGCAACAGATGATCCTGTGAATACAAAACCCCGGTGCTGCAAGAGTGACTGTTTAGAGCGTGAGTTCTGAGAAGCAGACAGGATCCCAGGCGTCACAGAGATTCGTTGGGACTTGCTGCTACAGTAAAGTACGGGCTGAAGCACGCCAGCAGGGGTGCAGTACGGCTCGAGTGTTGTCCAGTTACTTCAATTTGGGGTATCCCATGCTCCCGATCCCCATCCAAGTTCATTGTTACCAAAAAAAACAACAAAACCAAAGCTCCTAGACTGATTACTGAGCCTGTGGAAGTGTGCGGAAAATACTGTGTGCCTGGCTGTGGGTGCTGTAAAGGGGGAAATAGGCCCAATCACCAGCTGCTCCTTCGGGGGGAGCCCTACATTAGTATTTGGCTCCATTGTCGTGAATGAAGACAGTAATTGATAGTGTAAGTCTGCTCGGGGTTTCCTGAGATGAGAGTTGGATTACTTCCCCCTGCCTCTGGGAGAAGTAGGGCTGGGAGATTTAAATGACCCATTGAATATTTATCATGCCTCAGCCAATCCCTGGAAGGAGGTGTCCAGAAGGTGGCTGGGGAGGTGATAAATGTTTAGGAGGCTTGAACAGAGTGTTCTTACCTCTCCAGGAGGGTTCCAGCTCTGCTGCCTCCAGAGATAGCCGAAGAGACATGAAATTGCAGCCTGGACCACCTTTCTAAATCTTTTCTACCATTACATTTGGTGAGTGCAATATATATTGGTTGTCACAGAGGGTGTCAATACACTGAAGTTTCCTTTGCACGAGATCCATCACTATTTCTTTTGGAGCACATTGGATGTGGAATATTTTTAATTTTTTTGTATTGGGACTTTTCATTGTTTTGATTTGGATACTAATATTATTTTATATTTTTTTATATTTATATTGAGTTTTTGTGCTGTGTTTTGATTTAGACACTACTATTATTTATGTTTATTTATTTATATTTATATTAAGTTTCTGTGCTGTTTTTTTTTGCTTTTTTACACTTTTCTGCCATTAGCCTGGCCTGACCATGAAACCGAGCTGCACTGACTGCACTGACAGCAGTTAGAATTTTAGGTGAAATGCGTACAGCAGCCTAGACAAGATGCCATTTTTCCTTTAACTGGTTCCCACCCAACTGTCATTCTACTATAGGGACCTCTCTCGTTCTGGGAGGACGTCATATGATGTCCTACCATTCTTGGTATGCAGCGCGATGATCAGGGTAAAGAGCCAATGACGTTGGCTCTGTATCATGTGATCAGCTGTGTTCAATAACAGCTGATGACATGTAAACAAATGCTGTTTATCTGCATTTCCTTTCCTCAGCGGTCACTGTTTGAGGAAAGGAAAGCCGATAACTGGCTTTCCTGTGACAGGGGGCATTTTCACTGATCATCAGGGCACTGATCAACAGTGCCCTGATGATCAGTGCAGTATATCAGTGTCCATCAGTGCAGCCCCAATAGTGCAGCATATAAGTGCCCATCAGTGCAACATATTAGCATACATCAATGCTGCCCATCAGTACCGCCTTATCAGTGTCTATTCATCAGTGCCGCCTAATGAGTGGCCATCAGTGCCTCCTCATCAGTGCAGCTTATCAGTGCCCATTAGTGCAGCCCCAATAGTACAGCATATCAGTGCCCATCAGCGTACCATATTAGTGCCCATCAGTGCCGCCTTATCAGTGTCTCTTCACCAGTGCTGCCTAATGAGTGGTCATCAGTGCCTCCTCATCAGTGCAGCCTATCAATTCCCATTAGTGCAGCCCCAATAGTGCAGCATATCAGTGCCCATCAGTGCAGCATAATAGTGTTCATCAGTGCTGCCTATCAGTGCCCATCAGTGCTGCCTTATCAGTGCCCATCAGTGCCACCTTATCAGGGCAGCCTAATGAGTGGTCATCAGTGCCTCCTCATCAGTGCAGCCTTATCAGTGCCCATCAGTTCAGCCTATCAATTCCCATTAGTGCAGCCCCAATAGTGCAGCATATCAGTGCCCATCAGTGCAGCATATTAGTGTTCATCAGTGCTGCCTATCAGTGCCCATCAGTGCTGTCTTATCAGTGCCTGTTCACCAGTGCCGCCTAATGAGTGGTCATCAGTGCCTCATCAGTGCAGCCTTATCAGTGCCCATCAGTTCAGCCTATCAATTCCCATCAGTGCAGCCTCATCAGCACACATCAATAAAATTACTTATTTGGAAAATTTATAAACAGAAACAAAACTTTTTTTCAAAATTTTGTCTTATTTCGTTTGTTTAGCAAAAAATAAAAAAAAACCCCGGTGGTGATCAAATACCAACAAAAGAAAACTATTTTTGTGAAAAAAATGATAAAAATGTAATATGGGTACAGCGTTGCATGACCGCACAATTGTCATTCAAAGTACAACAGCTCTGAAGGCTGAAAATTGGCCTGGGCAGGAGGGGGGGGGGGGGGGTGAAAGTGCCCAGTATTGCCCATTTTTGTTGAACAAAAAAACTTCCCCTTCTGGGTGGTCTCTGTACATTGCAAGGATTTTAACAAACTTTGCAGATTCTTACCTTTTGTTATTCTGAAGAAAAAGCCTGTGTCTGGGTCCATTTGCAAAATGAATGTGAATGAGAGCAATTTTATAATCAGCAATCAGCTGCTGCACTTGCAGGGCTCTAGTGAGGAAAGTGGCAGGATCTGCATCCCTTTAGATGTGATCTCCAGTTGGAAGTATCTCACCAAAAATGCAATTTTTGTTGCAGGGGATGCCTAAAATCTGACTTGTATCTTAGCTCAGACTTCTGAGAAAATCTGTGAGCCAAACACACAAGCGGGGGGGGGGCCTTCATTATACCAACTGTGTACAAAAGGCCTCCAAGTAGCCATAATGCATTTTACAGAAAATTACAGCACTGCAGATGAAAGAAAAGGTCATTTCAATAACATTCAATTACAATATGACTTATGTTACAATTGTATACGCTATATTATTTTTTATTTATTTCCTATTTCATCTAAGCTATGGATGAACGGATGGATGGACGGTGGATGGACCATGGATGGATGGATGGTGGATGGACCATGGATGGATGGTGGATGGACCATGGATGGATGGATGGTGGATGGACCATGGATGGAGGGATGGATGGATGGTGGCTGGACCATGGATGGTGGATGGACCATGGATGGAGGGATGGATGGATGGATGGATGGAGGGATGGATGGATGGATGATAGATAGTTGGATGGTACACAGTAAAGACTGCTCATCTCACCATAGTGAACACTAGGGCAGGCTTAATGGATCTTTGCTGCCATCATGTGGAAAAAATAGGGTACTGCACTCCAATAGGAACTATATGACCTAAAGGCACATTCTGGCACACCCTAGGCCAGTGATGGCGAACCTTTTTGAGCCCGAGTGCCCAAACTGCAACCCAAAACCAACTTATTTCTTTCAAAGTGCCAACACTGCAATGAAACCTGAATATCGAGCTTTTGGTTTAGAAAAAACAACTCGTACAGTAGTGCAAACTAATTAACAGTACAGGGATGACCAGAGACTGCAGACACAGTACAGGGATGACCAGAGACTGCGGACACAGTACAGGGATGACCAGAGACTACAGACAGTACAGGGATGACCAGAGACTACAGACAGTACAGGGATGACCAGAGACTGCGGACAGTACAGGGATGACCAGAGACTGCGGACACAGTACAGGGATGACCAGAGACTACGGACAGTACAGGGATGACCAGAGACTGCGGACAGTACAGGGATGACCAGAGACTGCGGACACAGTACAGGGATGACCAGAGACTGCGGACACAGTACAGGGTATGACCAGAGACTGCGGACAGTACAGGGATGACCGGAGACTGCGGACACAGTACAGGAGATGACCAGAGACTGCGGACACAGTACAGGGATGACCAGAGACTGCGGACAGCACAGGGATGACCAGAGACTGCGGACACAGTACAGGGATGACCAGAGACTACGGACAGTACAGGGATGACCAGAGACTGCGGACAGTACAGGGATGACCAGAGACTGCGGACACAGTACAGGGTATGACCAGAGACTGCGGACAGTACAGGGATGACCGGAGACTGCGGACAGTACAGGGATGACCGGAGACTGCGGACACAGTACAGGGATGACCGGAGACTGCGGACACAGTACAGGGATGACCGGAGACTACGGACAGTACAGGGATGACCAGAGACTGCGGACAGTACAGGGATGACCAGAGACTGCGGACAGTACAGGGATGACCAGAGACTGCGGACACAGTACAGGGATGACCAGAGACTACGGACAGTACAGGGATGACCAGAGACTGCGGACAGTACAGGGATGACCAGAGACTGCGAACACAGTACAGGGATGACCAGAGACTGCGGACACAGTACAGGGTATGACCAGAGACTGCGGACAGTACAGGGATGACCGGAGACTGCGGACACAGTACAGGAGATGACCAGAGACTGCGGACACAGTACAGGGATGACCAGAGACTGCGGACAGCACAGGGATGACCAGAGACTGCGGACACAGTACAGGGATGACCAGAGACTACGGACAGTACAGGGATGACCAGAGACTGCGGACAGTACAGGGATGACCAGAGACTGCGGACACAGTACAGGGTATGACCAGAGACTGCGGACACAGTACAGGGATGACCAGAGACTGCGGACACAGTACAGGGATGACCAGAGACTGCGGACACAGTACAGGGATGACCAGAGACTACGGACAGTACAGGGATGACCAGAGACTGCGGACAGTACAGGGATGACCAGAGACTGCGGACACAGTACAGGGTATGACCAGAGACTGCGGACAGTACAGGGTATGACCAGAGACTGCGGACACAGTACAGGAGATGACCAGAGACTGCGGACACAGTACAGGGATGACCAGAGACTGCGGACACAGTACAGGGATGACCAGAGACTGCGGACACAGTACAGGGTATGACCAGAGACTGCGGACACAGTACAGGGATGACCAGAGACTGCGGACACAGTACAGGGATGACCAGAGACTGCGGACACAGTACAGGGATGACCAGAGACTGCGGACAGTACAGGGATGACCAGAGACTGCGGACAGTACAGGAGATGACCAGAGACTGCGGAAAGCACAGGGATGACCAGAGACTGCGGACAGTACAGATGACTGCTGACCTTTGGGGAGGGAGGGGGAGCGGGTACGTGAATTTGACAGGTACCCGCTCTTACTTCCGCAGAGTTTTTTTTTTATCTTACCTGTTCCTTTATCCAGCCGCGCGTGGTCTTCCCGGCTTCTGTAGTGTGGGCGCTCGTCGGACAGCCGGATGCCCAGTGCGCATGCGCGAGAAGCGCTGCGCTTTGTGATTGGTCCGGCGGCTTCTGGGATCTGTCATGTGTCCCAGGTACCGCCTTACCATTCACAAAGAGCACTGCTTCTTGCACATGCGCACTTGGGACCCGGCTGTCACGCACACTACAGAAGCCGGGAAGACAGCGCGCCGCTGGATAGAGGGACAGGTAAGGTCCCACTGCAGAGCTGAGCGGCCGGCCCGGTATTCTGACACGGCGGCGGTGGAAATACCGGACCGGCCGCTCTATATTCGCTCCATAAGACGCACTGACATTTTCCCCCCTTTTTTGGGGGAAAAAAAGTGCGTCTTATGGAGCGAAAAATACGGTATTCTCCTGGCGTGCCCACAGATAAGGCTCGGCGTGCCGACTGTGGCACGCGTGCCACGGGTTCGCCATCACTGCCCTAGGCCAATAATTCTACTGTGACGATTGCACCCGAGATAATTACCTTTTTTTTTGTTATTTTTTTCCTAAATAATACCTGAGGGTAGCTTCGGCAGGCAATCCCAGATCTGGTCAGACAGAACTGCAACACGGTTTACAGTTAATGAAAACTAGGTCATCAAAAAAAACATTAAAGGAAAAAATGTGTCCTCAGGATAAATATTCTCATGACTTCCTGGAATCTACACTTGAGGCAGTTTCTGCACACATTGAACCTAATGCATTCTTATCTGACTATTTGATTTGTAAATAGAGAGAAGAAACATGTGCAGCAAATCAACAAAAAATGAGAAATAGTTTAAAAAATAAATTCACCAAAAAGTTAAGAATACACTGCGTAAACAATAACTAGAATAGGTTTAAGTATTTTTATGCTGATATAGACTTCATGGATAAAAACTAATGAAAGCCATATTATAAAATGAGTGACTTAGGCATTGAAGCGCCACACTGTAATGTTGAAGTCCAAAAATTCCAATAATAAATAGTTGATAAGGCCAACATGTTTCGGGGGCTATACCTCTGCCCCCTTCATCAGGGCTTGGAAAACGAATACAGTGTATGTGGACTTGGTGATCAGGTTTGCTGGTGGACTGCTGTGCAAACTCAGTTTAATAACGTCTGATCATAGACTGACCACCGAGTCCACATACGTACAGTATCACTTTTCCAACCCTGATGAAGGGGTCAGAGGTATATTCCCCGAAACGCGTTTGCATTTTATCATTGGAACAAGCTTGTATTTGGACCCGAATGTTACTTTGCTTCAATTCCTAGTTTACTCATCCTGAAGGAAATGAATTAATCAAATTTATGATTCGACAATTATGTTGATGGCAAGCTTGCAAAATATTTGTTTTTTATGATTAATCATAATTAATATTAATATGTTTGATTGGATGCCTTAAACCGATGATAGTATTATTTAATTCTTCAGTAAAGTAAGCTGAGATATAAGTTATAGCTGAGACCGAAAGATATGAGTTAGTTAAGCTGAAACCAGCTAAACCAGCTGAAGACTATATTAAGGCATAGCTGGTTAGAAGTCTCTAGTAAATGTCAAGGGTATTAGGAGTGACTCATTATAGACTTACTATTACTTAATGTATTTTTAATAGCATCTGTGTGTATTTAATATAATTTATAATATCGATACATATATAGATTTGTTATGGACCACCTGGTGTACTCTAGCAGTCCACAGGACAGGATTCCCCAGAGCGCGGAGTCTAAGCCCCAGTCCGCTTGTTCACCAGAGCCCCTGATGGTGGGGATAGGCTTGGAGCGGACAGTGACCAGGTCGCGGCCCCTGAGTACACCCACCTGAGGTAGAGGAATCACCAGAGGTAATGACAGGTAGAGAGCCTGATGTGAAGAGGCAGGCAGGTCTGGAGAGTAGCAGCTAATCCGTGCGGGTCAGATGGATGGCTGAGCAATAGCGTGGTCAAACGGGCCAGGTCGGTAACAGAGGGGTCAGCGTAGTACAAGGCAGCAGGCAGAAGAATAGTCAGGTCACTCGCCGGGGTCGGTACCAGTAGTTCAGATCAGGTAGGGATATCCAAAAGAGAGGTCGAACTTAGCCAGGGGTCAGAGCAGGAGAAGTCAGCAGGGGTCAGGTCCAGGCAGGTCAGCAACGAATCTCAAACAACAGGAACACAGGAACAAGATCAGACCATACGGCAACTTGTGTCTGTGCAGGGCTGGTTAAGTAGCCCGCCCTGCACCTGACAGGTGCAGCCTAGGTCCTAGTGCCTGCCCAGCACCGTCATAGGCGAAGGGTGCGCCTGGGTCCTAGTGCCCTGCTGCCCGCATGTCTTGACAGACACCTACACATGTGCAGACCCATGCGTCGCGATGGTCCCTGACAAGATTAGTGATTATACATTGATATGTTGTAAAGATCTTAAGTTATATTATAATTTAAATATGATAGTTGAGGTTACATCATCAACATATGTACCCGTCCATCAAAAACATCGCGTCCCCTGTCTTCTATGCTGCTAGCAGTACTAATTTCCATACAAGGTATTAAGATCACAAGGTATGACGTTTATTCACTTCATAAAAGGTCCATAAGGGACAGTGGACAGACACTCTTTCATACATGACACACACACACGTCTGAGAACCTTCTGAGAAGCTGGAACAGGTGCATGCTGTAAGACAAGATCGTCACTTCCGTCTATTTCCAGCTTCTTCCCAAAGTCTCGAGAAGGACAAGGAGAACATGGAAGGTGCACATGGTCAGACAGCCATGACAATAATGGGGACTTTTCTTGAAACTTCTGCTTGATATTTCTACAGTAGTTTTATCTACATGGAACTGTTCATGATACGCTTTACATTGTTATTTTAAGCCATTGCGTGATAGAATAAAATCACACTTTATTTTTTATTTCAACGGCTCTTTCATTCATATTCGCCTCAAGACACTAAAAGAAATATTATATGTGTCTAAAATCCAACACATCCCTTCCACAACCCAAGGCTGTCATGGAAGCCTTGCAGTATGCAGAAGATGCCCCCAACTTGGTGAAGTACATAACGTGCGTTAACGCATCTTCATTATCACTGAGTACTAGAACATGAAGATGTTTTGGATTCCAGTTCAGACACCATGGGGGGTATTTACTAAAACTCGCTCGTGCAAAATCTGCTGCAGCTCTGCAGAGAAACCAATCAGCTTCCAGGTTTTATTGTCAAAGCTTCATTGAACAAGCTGAGGATAGAAGCTGATTGGCTACAATGCACAGCTGCACCAGGTTCTGAGTGCTCCGGTTTTGGTAACTCTGCTCCCATGTGACGTCTAAGGCTGGCCATACATGGGTCGAAATTCGACCGAATTTTCTTCCAAAAATCAGACCTAAGAATAATCGGCCGATTTTCGCTCTGTTAGTGGGTCAATGGCACCGGCTGATTTTTGTGGTTCCTCCCAGGGGGAGACTGACAACTCATGGGGCCCCTGGGCAATAGAGGATCATGGGGCCTCTATGTCCTTGCCCACACTCAAAAAAAGCCTATAAAAAGGTACCTGGGGCATTTCAAGGGGCCCCCTACTGAACCCGGGCCCTCGGTCAGTGCCCGAGTGCTCGAATGGTCAGTCCGCCCCTGGTTCCTCCACTTTTCGGTGATCGAGCATGTTGGAAGATTCGTGAAAAACGACCGATTTTTGACTCAATGATGGTCAATTCATACGTTCGTATTTCGAAAAAGAATATGTGCATGAGCCGTGACCTGGAAGGAACAGAAGTTTCACCTGTTATATGGGGTGAACTTTATGACTTGGTCGGCTGATTTTCTAAATCATTGATGGCATCATTGGATTACCGAGCGAACAACGTTTTCGATTTTTCGGATGAAAAATCGTTCGGATATCGAACCATGTATGGTCTGCATAAGAACTGGTAAGCTGGCAAATGTTACATTTTTGTTCTTGGATTCAGACAATTTGCCAGATAAACATTTTTTTCTCTTGACTGTCTAAGTACAACCAACCAATCAAGCGTGAATGTGTTGTCTTCACATTTTATTGGTCGGCTTTAGATGGTGAGGTGGCAAATTCTAAATAAACAGCAGATGTTATGGTGACCTACAGAGATCCAAAACTCTCATTACTTTTCCCTGTTAGTCATAAAAAAAATGGACTTACTGGTCAGGAATAGGTCTGTCCTCCCTCACTGTTTCATTTCCTTTCTAAATATCTTCAGTTTTGGAACCTCCTGAAAGTTTACATTTTTGTTTGAGAATATAAATGAAAATTGAATATTAATCACTCTCCAGGTTCTGATTTATGTATAGAGAACGCTGCTATAAAAATTAATAATCTCCAATGTAATATGTTTAATATGGAATCTAGAGAGTGTGGACGCCTTTTAATTTATGCCGCACCCACGAGGTGCCGGGCAACCCCTGCTGTCAGTCTTGGGCTTGATATTGAGTGTATATAAGGTGAGAGGAGTAGAGAGGGGGTATATAAGGTGAGAGGGATAAAGAGGGGGTATATAAGGTGAGAGGGGTAGAGAGGGGGTATATAAGGTGAGAGGGATAAAGAGGGGGTATATGAGGTGAGAGGGGTAGAGAAGGGGTATATAATGTGAGAGGGGTAGAGAGGGGGTATATAAGCTGAGAGGGATAAAGAGGGGGTATATAAGGTGAGAGGGGTAGAGAAGGGGTATATAATGTGAGAGGGGTAGAGAGGGGGTATATAAGGTGAGAGGGGTAGAGAGGGGGTATATAAGGTGAAAGGGGTAGAGAGGGGGTATATGAGGTGAGAGGGATAGAGAGGGGGTATATGAGGTGAGAGGGGTAGAGAGGGGGTATATGAGGTGAGAGGGGTAGAGATGGGGTATATAAGGTGAGAGGGGTAGAGAGGGGGTATATGAGGTGAGAGGGGTAGAGAGGGGATATATAAGGTGGGGGGGGGGTAGAGAGGGGGTATATAAGGTGAGAGGGTAGAGGGGGGTATATGAGGTGAGAGGGGTAGAGAGGGGGTATATGAGGTGAAAGGGGTAGAGAGGGGGTATATAAGGTGAGAGGGGTAGAGAGGGGGTATATAAGGTGAGAGGGGTAGAGAGGGGATATATAAGGTGGGGGGGGGTAGAGGGGGTATATAAGGTGAGAGGGGTAGAGGGGGGTATATAAGGTGAGAGGGTAGAGGGGGGTATATAAGGTGAGAGGGTAGAGGGGGGTATAGAAGGTGAGAGGGTAGAGGGGGGTATATAAGGTGAGGGGGTATATAAAGTGAGAGGGTAGAGGGGGGTATATAAGGTGAGGGGGTATATAAAGTGAGAGGGTAGAGATGGGGTATATAAGGTGAGAGGGTAGAGGGGGGGTATATAAGGTGAGAGAGTCGAGGGGGGTATATAAGGTGGGGGGGTAGAGATGGGGTATATAAGGTGAGAGGGTAAAGGGGGGGTATATAAGGTGAGAGGGTAAAGGGGAGAGCTGCTCAAAGAATCCAAAGGAAACAGTCAACCTTCTGCAGACATCACATAAGAACATGGCGGTCCAAGGCCTGCAGTGCTGAGATGGAGTAGAGGCTGATAGCAGACAACGCAGTGATACAGGTAATAGGGTAAAGAAAAACATTTGTAAAGGGAAGGGGGGGGGGTGGGAGGAAAAGCCTAAGTCTAACTATTCCTTAAAATGTTCCCTCCCCCCTTCTCCTACCTAGATAATATTAAAAAGATTGGTATACTTACCTATTGTTAATCCACCTGTGACCCTGCAGCTTCAAGTGGTTGTAAACCCTCCCATATACCCAGTGCAGTGACTGGCCTCAGGTGATACACAGAGATGAAACACATCCTCCTGCATAAACATAAGTTGTACCTGTTTATCTGAATCTTCTCTCCTCTACATCCATTCAAAGTGCAGAATTTATAAGCCTGTCTGAGAATTCAGAAAAAATGGGGGCAGATTGCTGAAGTTACATTCTGCAGAGCTAAGAATCGGTAAGCTGCAATATAATAAACGTTTGCTTTTGGGTTTAATACGGCTTTAAGCATTCCTGAAAAAGGCTGTTCACACACCAAATGTAGACACGTGTGATGAAGGTGGAAGAAATGATTTTCTAATCTGATCAAAAATTCCAGATTGTTTCTAAAATGTTCCATGCACAATGTGTACTATTGTCAGTCGGAAATTCCAGCTCTGAGTCATCGCTTCCTCCATCTTTGTAGAGGGATTCATTTACACCGCGGTATGGTACAACTGATAATAATATGGTAAAGCTGAACCCCAGACAGACAGCTATATACAGGGATCAATACATACATATTGCCAAACGTATTGGCCCCACCCTCCAAATCATGTGATTCAGGTGTTCCAATCCCCTTTATGGCCACAGGTGTATACAATCATCCCCTAGGCATGCAGACTGCTTCTACAAACATTGGTGAAAGAATGGGTCGCTCTCAGGAGCTCAGTGACTCCAAGCGTGGTCCCGTGATAGGTGGTCACCTGTGCAATAGGTCCATCTGTGACATTTCCTGGCTACTAAATATTCCACCTTCAACTGTTAGTGGGATTATAACAAAGTGGAAGCAACTGGGAACAACAGCAACTCAGCCACCAAGTGGTAGGCCACGTCACATGACAGAGCGGGGTCAGCCCATGCTGAAGCGCACAGTGCGCAGAAGTCACCAACTGTCTGCAGAGTCAATAGCTAAAGACCTCCAAACTTGGTGTGGCCTTCAGATGAGCCCAACAACAGTGCGTAGAGAGCTTCATGGAATGGGTTTCCATGGCCGAGCAGCTGCATCCAAGCCTTCCATCACCAAGTGCAATGCAAAGCGTCGGATGCAGTGGTGTAAAGCACGCCGCCACTGGACTCTAGAGCAGGGGAGACGTGTTCTCTGGAGTGACCAATCATACTTCTCTGTCTGGCAATCCGATTGATGTATCTGGGTTTGGTTGTTGCCAGGAGAACGGTACTTGCCTGACTGCATTGTGTCAAGTGTAAAGTTTGGTGGAGGGGGGATTATGGTGTGGGGTTATATTTCAGGGGTTGGGCTTGGCCCCCTAGTTCCAGTGAAGGGAACTCTTTAAGGTGTCAGCTTGCCAAGACATTTTGGATGATTTCATGTTCCCAACTTTGTGGGAAGAATTTGGGGATGGCCCCTTCCTGTTCCAACATGACTGCCCACCAGTGCACAAAGCAAGGTCCATAAAGACATGGAGGAGCCAGTTTGGGGTGGAGGAACCTGACTGGCCTGCACAGAGTCCTGACCTCAACCCCGTAGGGATGAATTAGAGCGGAGACTGTGAGCCAGGCCTCCTCCCCCGACATCAGTGCCTGACCTGACAAATGTGCTTCTGGAAGAATGGTCCAACCTTCCCATAGACACCCTCCTAAACCTTGAGGACGGCCTTCCCAGAAGAGTTGAAGCTGTTATAGCTGCAAAGGGCGGGGCCAACTCAATATTGAACCCTACGGACGAAGACTGGGGGGCCATTAAAGTTCATGTGCGTGGAAAGGCCGGCCGACCAATACTTTTGACAATATAGTGTGTATGGGAACAGTTTTACTTTCCAAAGGTGTTAAATTAAGTCCATCCAGTCCTGAGATTTACACTGCTCTGCCACACAGCACAGCCCTGGCTAACAGGGCAGGAGACATGATTTAAATATCACTTACAGATCAATGTCAGTGTGAACAGGACCTGAAGGTCAGGGGGACAAATGAAGAAGTATCCAATGTATTTCAGGGGTCTAAAACTCCCTCCTTCTCAGGGCCTGAGATTAAAAGCAATATAAATGAACTAGAAATGAACTGGACCCGGCTCGGTTCTGCAACCACATTGTCGTGCGATTTCCTGTGCCACTTTCATTGGAATCCATGGGACTGTAAGTCACATTAAAGTCACATCAAAGCAGTGCAGGAGCCTTTTCTGAAGTCCCTGTGACTTGAGTCGCATTGATTGAAACGGCTGCAATTGAAATAATTGTCTTTTGACCTGTAAGCCACTTTATGTGTCGCAAGTCGCATGACAAGATGCAGCAGTGTGAACCAGGGCTTAGTGGTATTTCACTATATCCGCTCTCCCCGGACCCTGCATTCATTATATCTGGTCTCCCCGGACCCTGCATTCACTATATCCGCTCTCCCAGGACCCTGCATTCACTATATCCGCTCTCCCCGGACCCTGCATTCATTATATCTGTTCTCCCCGGACCCTGCATTCATTATATCTGTTCTCCTCGGACCCTGCATTCACTATATCCGCTCTCCCAGGACCCTGCATTCACTATATCTGGTCTCCCCGGACCCTGCATTCACTATATCCGGTCTCCCCAGACCCTGCATTCACTATATCTGGTCTCCCCGGACCCTGCATTCATTATATCTGTTCTCCCCGGACCCTGCATTCAATATATCTGTTCTCCCCGGACCCTGCATTCACTATATCTGGTCTCCCTGGACCCTGCATTCACTAAATCTGGTCTCCCCGGACCCTGCATTCACTATATCCGGTCTCCCCGGACCCTGCATTCACTATATCTGGTCTCCCCGGACCCCGCATTCACTATATCCGGTCTCCCCGGACCCTGCATTCACTATATCTGGTCTCCCCGGACCCCGAATTCACTATATCCGGTCTCCCCGGACCCTGCATTCACTATATCTGGTCTCCCTGGACCCCGAATTCACTATATCCGGTCTCCCCGGACCCTGCATTCACTATATCTGGTCTCCCTGGACCCCGAATTCACTATATCCGTTCTCCCCGGACCCTGAATTCACTATATCCGGTCTCCCCGGACCCTGCATTGACTATATCTGGTCTCCCCGGACCACGCATTCACTATATCCGGTCTCCCCGGACCCTGCATTGACTATATCTGGTCTCCCCGGACCCCGCATTCACTATATCTGCTGTCCCAGCACCCTGCATTCACTATATCCAGTCTCCCAGGACGCTGCATTCACTATATCCGGTCTCCCCGGACCCTGCATTCACTATATCCGGTCTCCCCGGACCCTGCATTCACTATATCTGCTCTCCCCGGACCCTGCATTCACTATATCCGGTCTCCCCGGACACCGCATTCAATATATACGCTCTCCCTGGACCATGCATTCACTATATCTGGTCTCCCTGGACCCTGCATTCACTATATCCGCTCTCCCAGGACCCTGCATTCACTATATCTGGTCTCCCCGGACCCTGCATTCACTATATCTGGTCTCCCCGGACCCTGCATTCACTATATCCGGTCTCCCCAGACCCTGCATTCACTATATCCGGTCTCCCCGGACCCTGCATTCATTATATCTGGTCTCCCCGGACCCTGTATTCACTATATCTGTTCTCCCCGGACCCTGCATTCACTATATCTGTTCTCCCCGGACCCTGCCTTCACTATATCTGTTCTCCCCGGACCCTGCATTCACTATATCTGGTCTCCCCGGACCCTGCATTCACTATATCCGGTCTCCCCGGACCCTGCATTCACTATATCTGGTCTCCCAGGACCCTGCATTCACTATATATGGTCTCCCCAGACCCTGCATTCACTATATCTGGTCTCCCCGGACCCTGCATTCACTATATCCGGTCTCCCCGGACCCTGCATTCACTATATCCGGTCTCCCCGGACCCTGCATTCACTATATCTGGTCTCCCCAGACCCTGCATTCACTATATCCGCTCTCCCCGGTCCTTGCATTCACTATATCCCGTCTCCCTGGACCCTGCATTCACTATATCCACTCTCCCCGGACCCTGCATTCACTATATCTGGTCTCCCTGGACCCTGCATTCACTATATCCGCTCTCCCCGGACCCTGCATTCACTACATCTGGTCTCCCCGGACCCTGCATTCACCACATCTGGTCTTCCCAGACCCTGCATTCACTATATTCGGTCTCCCCGGACCCTGCATTCACTATATCTGGTCTCCCCGGACTCTGCATTCACTATATCTGGTCTCCCACAGTATACACAACATGGAAATGCAATTATTTTAGTAAATATAAACTGCTAAACACCCTTTGTCATCAGCAATATATAGCAGTCTTGTGACTTTTATCAGTGTCCAGCAGAGCACTGATTAAAGCCTGTAGGAGAAGTTTCTTTCTGCTCTAGGACAATGCAGAACCCCTGTCCTCTGTCTGGACAGTGCTGATTGGTCCTGTGCTGATCACATGCACTCTCCCAAAGAAAAAAAAACTCTCAAGCCATATACAATAAACTGAGCATGCACAGCTTGCCCCTAGGGCTCTGTTCTATCAGCAGATGGATTGGGGACAGTAGAAGAAGGGGAGGATCAGAGAAGACAGGATCAAACAGCGTTTTTACACAATGCAGAGAATTAACCCCTTAGGTTCCACAGTGAGTATAACAAGCATGCTTTACTGCTTATACAGATAGGCAGCACAGTGGCTAAATGGTTAGTACTTCTGCCTGGCAGTACTCGAGTCACTGGTTTGAACCCCAACCACGGCACCACCTACCTGGAGTTTGCATGTTCTCCCTGTGCCTGCGTGGGTTTCCTCCAGGTACTCCAGTTTCCTCCCAGACTCCAAAGGCATGCTGGTTGGTGAATTAGATCCTGTCTATATTGTCCCTAGTATGTGTATGGATGAATGTGCATTAGGGACCTTAGACTGTACGCCCCTCGGGGGTTAGGGACCTTAGATTGTACGCCCCTTGAGGGTTAGGGACCTTAGACTGTACGCCCCTTGAGGGTTAGGGACCTTAGATTGTACACCCCTTGAGGGTTAGGGACCTTAGATTGTACACCCCTTGAGGGTTAGGGACCTTAGATTGTACGCCCCTTGAGGGTTAGGGACCTTAGATTGTACGCCCCTTGAGGGTTAGGGACCTTAGATTGTACGCCCCTTGAGGGTTAGAGACCTTAGATTGTACGCCCCTTGAGGGTTAGGGACTGATGTGAATGTACAATATATGTGTAAATTGACGGCCCTATATAAGTACCTGAAATAAATAATCATGTTACTGTTGTGGGCTTCGTAACACTTTAACCAATTTTCAGGCCTCAAATTATTTTATTTCTTTTTAAACGTGTGCAAACAAATACAAAAAACAGTTTTGGCAATGAAAGGGTTAATGCCAACACCTTGATTAGCTCCCAGTGCTGCTTATTCTTCTCGCAGTCTGAGCTCTGCTGTACAGGTGATGGCAAGAAGCTGAAACTCAATCAAATTCTGGTATGAATGTAACGATGCCTTCATGAACGCAGAGCCACTTTCTGTATCAGTTGTAACTGTATTACATTGTATCGTATTGTATCATATTGTATCATAATGTATTATATTGTATTGTACCATATTGTATTGTATTTCATTGTATTGTATCGTATTGTATTGTATTGTATCATATTGTATTGTATTGTATTGTACCATATTGTATTGTATTTCATTGTATTGTATTGTATTGTATTGTATTGTATTGTACCATATTGTATTGTATTGTATTGTACCATATTGTATTGTATTGTATTGTATCATATTGTATTGTATTGTACCATATTGTATTGTATTGTATCATATTGTATCGTATTGTATCGTATTGTCTTGTATCATATCGTATTATATCATTGTATTGTATTGTATTCCATTGTATTATATCATATTGTATTGTATCGTATTGCATCGTATTGTATTGTATTGTATCATATTATATCGTATTATATCATATTGTATTGTCTTGTAGTGTATTGTATCATATTATATCGTATTATATCATATTGTATTGTCTTGTAGTGTATTGTATCATATTGTATCGTATTTTATCGGATCGTATTGTATCATATTGTATTGTACTCTATCATATTGCATTGTATTCTATTGTATTGTATCAAATTGTATCGTATTGTATCATATTGTATTGTATTGTATTGTATAATATCGTATTGTATCGTATTGTATTGTATTGTGTTGTATTTTATTTTATCGTATTGTATCATATTGCATTGTATCATATTGTATCGTATTGTATTGCATCATATTGTATCGTATTGTATTTTTTTGTATCATATTGTATTGTATCGTATCATATTGTATTGTATTGTATCATATTGTATTGTATTGTATTGCATCATATTGTATCGTATTGTATTGTATCGTATTGTTTTGTATCATATTGTATTGTATCGTATCATATTGTATTGTATTGCATCATTTTGTATTGTATTGTATCATATTGTATCGTATCATATTGTTTCGTATTGTATTGTATCATATTGTATTGTATTGTATCATATTGTATTGTATTGTATCGTATCGTATTGTATCATATTGCATTGTATCATATTGTATCATGTTGTATTGTATTGTATGGTATTGTATCGTATCATATTGTATTGTATCATATTGTATTGTATTGTATCATATTGTATCGTATTGTATTGTATCATATTGTATTGTATCGTATCGTATCGTATTGTATCGTATTGTATAGTATCATATTGTATCATATTGTATCGTATTGTATTGTATCATATTGTATCGTATTGTATTGTATTTCTTTGTAATCTTTCATTTTCCACAGGAAGTCAGCAGACGGGAGGGAAGAATGGAGAAAAATGACAATAAAGATAACAATTAGAGCATTGCTGAGGAATGTCTGATGGTCTGCCAAGAATTCAAATAACATGTTTTTCTGTAGAGGTATTCCATGGAACAAAGAAAGGAGGTCATCCGCGGTCACGGCGCGCAGTGTAAAACCAGCAGACTGCTGTAACGGCACGGTGGGGGGGGGTGCGGCCCCTGGCGGAGTCTGACTGTAGAGTGGCGGAATTGAATCAAAACAAAAACATAGACGGTTTGTACAGATTATTTTCAAGCGCGGCCCAGACAGACAACGGAACACTGCGTGACTCCGGGCGACAAGTGACAAGCCATCCAGTGAACTTCTTTATGCTCTACAGAAACTCTACTGAACCCACTGCAAGCAGATTAAGCAACATTTTCACAGTGCTTCCAAGCAAGATTTAAAGAACATGTAAACAAAACATTTCCTATTCCTGATCTGTGCCTGCTGTACCCTGTACTTGTATGACAAAGTCTCCTGTTCTCTTTGTATTGCTTCCTTTTTGTGAATTCCCCGGTGTTCCTGCCAGTCCCTCTGCTTTCCTATTAAAAACTGACCACACTAGGTATGAGGTCAGTTCTCTAGCTGCACTGGAAACTCAGCCTGCTCTCCTCCAGTGATCAGACTTGTGCTGACACCCCCATCCATCCCTGCACAGCCATGCACAGGGAAGTTCAGTGTACTGTTGTCCCCCCCAATACTCTGAGCTCCTTATGCAGCTGAGAATAGAAATTATGTGATCACTTAAAAAAAAGGGGGGGGGGGATTTATAATTTTTATATATATATATCTAGACAAATGTTTTGCCTTTCATTTATATTTCAACTGAACAGGTTGTTTTACAAGGGATCACATATACTTTGGCACCATAAATTGTACTTATGTCCATACTAGACATGAGCAGTTTGCTTTGTTTCAAATCAAAATTCATATAAAATTTTCATTGTTTAGAGGTTAGCCCGGGTTCACATATATGAGGTGCGGTATATCGCATGTGATTCACACGGAGACCGCACTGCATTCCTGGGCAAATCACATGCGATTTGTGTGCGGTGCGATTGGAGCCGTACATTTTGTATGGCTCTATTCACACCACACCCGCACCAGAAAGGTGCAGAACCCCTTTTTTGGTCCGCACTAGAATTGGATCGCACGGGTATTCACACCTATGCGATCCGATTATTCACATCGCATCGCGTATTGCGGACCGCTTTCGGGTTTTGCTAACTTAACATATACACCCGCAGCGGTTTGCATGAATGGGGTGCGATTGAGATGCGGTGCGGAATTGGCACAGGAAATACGGCGAAATTCTGCACCGCATCAGTGTGAACCCGGGCTTAGATGTATTTAAATTTCTGAATTACAATAGTAATGAATATTACCAAAAGTATTGGTTGGCCGGCCTTTCCACGCACATGACCTTTAATGGCCCCCCAGTCTGAGTCCGTAGGGTTCAATATTGAGTTGGCCCCGCCCTTAGCAGCTATAACAGCTTCAACTCTTCTGGGAAGGCCGTCCACAAGGTTTAGGAGGGTGTCTATGGGAAGGTTGGACCATTCTTCCAGAAGCACATTTGTCAGGTCAGGCACTGATGTCGGGGGAGGAGGCCTGGCTCACAGTCTGTGCTCTAATTCATCCCAAAGGTGTTCTATGGGGTTGAGGTCAGGACTCTGTGCAGGCCAGTCAAGTTCCTCCACCCCAAACTGGCTCCTCCATGTCTTTATGGAACTTGCTTTGTGCACTGGTGTGCAGTCATGTTGGAACAGGAAGGGGCCATCCCCAAACTCTTCCCACAAACAGGCACTAGAAGAGGAAGATGTGGGATGGTGATGATGTCATCACTCACTGACACATTGCAAATGTGATGGTTGTCCAGCTGGCCTGGTCATACTCACACAGATACAAGACATCAGAGTCTGATTACCTTTGTCTGCAGGCGCAGCTCCGCCTCCGCTGGGAAGAGAAGGGCTGGAACTCCACAGTGATCAGCAGCTGCCAGCCAGCTTACAGTAAGGGACTGAGTCTGAGAGGAACACTGGCAGGAGTGGCAGTTCAACTGCTACACTGGCCCCAGACACCCGGCATATTCCTGTCCTTTTATTCCTCCCCTCTGCCGCCCCTCCCCTCAGCTGAAGGATCATTCATGACTTGGCAGCATCCCACACAGAGAGTGCTGACCTGCGCTGTGCCCAGGCACCCCTAGGTGGCAGTGTGCTCTAGGCGGCCGCTTAGTTTGCCAGTGCAGTGTTTCTCAACCTTTTTTCAGTCAAGGCACCCTTCCAAATTCTGGACAGTCCTGAGGCACCCTTTAAAATTCTGGACAGTCCTGAGGCACCCTTTTAAATTATGGACAGTCCCGAGGCACCCTTTAAAATTATGGACAGTCCAGAGGCACCCGTTAAAATTATGGACAATCCAGAGGCACCCTTTAAAATTATGGACAGTCCAGAGGCACCCTTTAAAATTATGGACAGTCCTGAGGCACCCTTTAAAATTATGGACAGTCCAGAGGCACCCCATTCTAAAATGTGAAAAACTATTCTAATTGTTTTATATACTCAGCAACATCCACACATGTAGGACACCCAATGTAAGAGGTGATTTATTCTTCTGAAGAAAATACACTTTTGCACACTGGTACTGACTAGTATTCCAATGTTTCTCCTCTCCCTCAGTTTTTCTCTATCACTGAGCTAATGTGACCCCAGCACTGACAGAGAGGGGCAAGGGATGATCAAACTAGGATGCCTCCTTATCAATTGATGATGTCATTGGTTGTCAAGACGCTGGCATAATGGTGCACAATGGAAACCTGTGGCTTTGCGTAACTAAAAGGCAGGATTGTTCCACCCGCTGGCCTGTATACAAGTCTTGGGCAATTTTTATACATTTTACCATGGCACCCCTGAAGAAACCTCAAGGCACCCTGGTTGAGAAAGGCTGGCCTAGTGGAAGCACCAGCCCTGCCTACCAGTATGTCCTTGGGGTGTGGGAAGGAACCCCCTCAAGCACAGGGAGAGTGTGCAAACTCCATGCAGTTGAAGTCCTGGTTGGGGTATTAATCCAGGGCCCCAGTGCTGCAAGGTAGGAGTACCAGCCACAAAGCCACTCTGTTTTTCACAGCACAACCTTTGCGTTTCCACTAGAGAGAGACAACTTAAAGCTGCATTATTTGTATGGCTACATGTGGTTTGCACAGGAGTTCATCTTCAGTGTGATTATTTTTAGGAAGCCACAGACAGAAATCTAAAAATAAGTCCAGGTTCAAGGATTTACTGAGCCAAACAATTATCTTGTTTCCTTACTACACAATACAGAAATAGCAGCTTCTGTCTTCGTTGGCAAAGAAACTGGGGCAGGGAGTAGAGCCCTTCCGAGGGAGAGGCCGCGTCTGAGCGCAGATAATACCACACTTAACCCTGGCGCCACTATCCGAGGATGTTGTCAATTAACAGGCTACTTTCAAATGTGTGTCATGTACGGGGAACAGATATTCACCTTTTGCATATGTGAAAAAAATCAGTTTTTATGATTACAGTCAAACTGTTACAAGCCTTGGCACATTCAGTAACATCAGTAGATCCAGATGTAGAGGAAGCTGAAGTTACGAGCAAATCTTGACTTTTTCTGCAGGCTGAGCATGGTGCAGTCTTGTCCCACCTCCCACCATGTCACATATTATATTATATTATATTATATTATATTATATTATAGAACCAATAGGTGGGACCAGTACATTGGAGAGGATGGGTGGTTTAGCTCAGCTTTTCCGGAAAAAGTTGAGATCTGTATATAACTTCAGCTGCCTCTATGTACGCATCAACTGATCACTCTGACAAGCAGTTTTTTTCACATTCATCTTTTATCCCATTCCCAGTCTGAATTGCACTGGTTTCTGACAGGCAGGGGCGGACTGACCATTTGGAAATTCGGGCACTGCCCGAGGGCCGGGGGCCAGTAGGGGGCCCCATGAGGTGCCCCTGGTACCTTTTTCATAGGCTTTTTTGAGTTTGGGCAAAAACACAGGGGCCCCAAGACCCCCTATTGCCCGGGGGCCCCATGAGTTGTCAGTCCGCCCCTGCTGACAGGTTTATGTTAAATGCCTACTGGTGTGACATATGTGGGGCGAACTGTTAGAATGTAGATAAGGAGGGGGGTAGGGGGGTCAAAACCCCTCCAGAGCATCCATGGCACTGCAGCTACCTGACTGTCTTTTCAGTCTGAATTGCACAGGTTTGCGGAAGGTTAATGTTAAATGCCTACTGGTGTGACATATGCAGGGGCGCATTTACCGCAAGGCAAACAAGGCATTTGCCTAGGGTGGCATTTTTAAAGGGGGTGGCACCGCCCCCCAGCAAAAGTGACACGTGACAGCTGGTGACTGAGAATGGGGAGCAGGTGAGGCACAGGCACAGCAGTGCCGGCTGATGGAGGGTGTCCGACTCTCGTTCCCAGATCATTGTCAGAGATCCGTGCAGAAGGATTTTGGGATTTCCAGATTATGGCTCCAGTTGTGGCCAATGAATGCTGGAATCTCTCTCTCCCAGAACCATCCATGTTGGGGGGGGGCGATTTTATTCTTGCCTAGGGCGGAAAACAACCACAATACACCACTGGACATATGTGTGGCGAACTGTAGGGGTGTAGATAAGGAGGGGGGTAGGGGGGTCCAAACTCCTCCAGAGTATCCGCAGCACCACAGCTAACTGACACTTTGACAGCAGAAGCACTGCAGCTGCCGCTCATGCCACCTGTCAGAATTCAGCGACAGTTCAGAGGGATGGAAGCACTACTTAGCTCCTCCTGGGCTCATGTCACATGACACAGTTGAGGGAGGACTTCATCTCAATCTGAAAAGCCTGATCTGGTAAGTGGATTTCATGGAGGGTGGAGAGCTGAAAGGGGAGGGGGTGTGATCTGTACTGGGGGGAGAGCTGAACTGGTGAGGGGGAGTGATCTGTACTGGGGGAGAGCTGAACTGGTGAGGGGGAGTGATCTGTACTGGGGGAGAGCTGAACTGGGGAGAGGGAGTAATCTGTACTGGGGAAGAGCTGAACTGGGGAGAGGGAGTGATCTGTACTGGGGGAGAGCTGAACTGGTAAGGGGAGTGATCAGTACTGGGGGAGAGCTGAACTGATGAGGGGGAGTGATCTGTACTGGGGGAGAGCTGAACTGGGGAGAGGGAGTGATCTGTACTGGGGGAGAGCTGAACTGGTGAGGGGGAGTGATCTGTACTGGGGGAGAGCTGAACTGATGAGGGGGAGTGATCTGTACTGGGGGAGAGCTGAACTAGTGAAGAGGAGTGATCTGTACTGGGGAAGAGCTGAACTGGTGAGGGGGAGCTATACTGGTGGAAGAGAATCTCCCTACTAGTGGGGAAAAGGGGTCTAAACTGTGGGGGGGGATAACTTCAAATTGGGAAGGGAGGTAAGTTTTTGTTGCACTCTGTCTACTGATCTGTGCATTATACACTATTGACCAGGAGCGGACTGACCATTTGGGAACTCTGGCTCCGCCCGAGGGCCTGGGGTTAGTAGGGGGCCTCATGAGATGCCCCTGGTACCTTTCATAGGCTTTTTTGGGTGTGGTTTGAGTTTGGGCGTAGACACAGGGGCCGCATGATCCCCTATGGCCCGAGGGCCCCATGATCCCATATGGCCCGAGGGCCCCATGAGTTGTCAGTCCACCCCTGCTCTTGCTTGTAGCACGGTAATTAAATAATATTTTTTGGATACAAGGACTGTGCTATATCTTCCTCTAAATGCCCAGGGCTGACCCCCCGCCATGAAAATAAAATGAGCTGCAGCTGGGAACTCTGTGATGTTTCCTCAAGACTGTACATATTAAAGTATTCTTAAACCCTCAGTGTAATATCGCTCCTTAGCAGCTAATACTAGGGGCTAGTTTTACAAAATTCACTGGATGACTGTCATAGGGATTCTCCCTGTACTTTAATACTTTAATAATGTTCCCCCCCCCCCCCCCCCCCCCCCCCCGGACTGATGTATTTAAAAAATACTGCATTGTGGCCACTAGATGGAGCTGCTGATCATAGGAAATAATCATTAGATATTAGAAATACAGAGAAAATTTCTTATGCTTGGGAAAATGTTTGTGGTAGTCTGGAAGGTGAAGGAGACCCTGTAGGGGGAAACTTCACACATCAGACAAAGGTTGTTTATGCTGTAAATACTACTAAAAAAAGAGTGTTCAATAACACCTAATGCTTAATTTACACTTGCAGCCAGGCAGTAAAAATAGCTGACTGAGCAATGTTTTTACCGTACCCCGACCACCCATCTTAACCTAGCATGGCGGCCAGATGGGGTGGTATGCATGCAGTGCTTTGTTGTCACAGCAAAAATTTTACTCCATGTTTACTCCACAGAAGTGAATAGGGCTGCCCTGCAACTAGCCTGCAGCTGTGGTTGTGGTGCCGTACTGCAGGCTTTCAAGGATTAAGGCAGGGAGTGAGGAAGCGACATATAACTTTCCAGCCGCCTGTCAACTGCTCTCTGAGGAGTGATCCACCACAAATCATTTTTTCCAATGGGTGGGAACACAACTGCAAGTGTAAATGAGCCCCAAGTACTTGAAGTCTCTCCTGATATGTTTTATCCTGTAGTCTCTCCTGATATGTTTTATCCTGTAGTCTCTCCTGATAAATTTTATCCTGTAGTCTCTCCTGATATGTTTTATCCTGTAGTCTCTCCTGATATGTTTTATCCTGTAGTCTCTCCTGATATGTTTTATCCTGTAGTTTCTCCTGATATCTTGTAGTCTCTCCTGATATGTTTTATCCTGTAGTCTCTCCTGATTTGTTTTATCCTGTAGTCTCTCCTAATATGTTTTAACTTATAGTCTCTTCTGATATGTTTTATCCTGTAGTCTCTCCTGATAGGTTTTATCCTGTAGTCTCTCCTGATATATTTTATCCTGTAGTCTCTCCTGATATGTTTTATCCTGTAGTCTCTCCTGATATGTTTTATTTTATATTCTCTCCTGATATGTGTTATCCTGTAGTCTCTCCTGATATCCTGTAGTCTCTTCTGATATGTTTTATCCTGTAGTCTCTCCTGATATGTTTTATCCTGTAGTCTCTCCTGATATGTGTTATCCTGTAGTCTCTCCTGATATGTATTATCCTGTAGTCTCTCCTGATATGTGTTATCCTGTAGTCTCTCCTGATATGTATTATCCTGTAGTTTCTCCTGATATATTTTATCCTGTAGTCTCTCCTGATATCCTGTAGTCTCTCCTGATATGTTTTATCTTATAGTCTCTCCTGATATGTTTTATCCTGTAGTCTCTCCTGATATGTTTTATCCTGTAGTCTCTCCTGATATGTATTATCCTGTAGTCTCTCCTGATATGTATTATCCTGTAGTCTCTCCTGATATCCTGTAGTCTCTCCTGATATGTTTTATCCTGTAGTCTCTCCTGATATGTTTTATCCTGTAGTCTCTCCTGATATCCTGTAGTCTCTCCTGATATGTTTTATCCTGTAGTCTCTCCTGATATGTGTTATCCTGTAGTCTCTCCTGATATGTGTTATCCTGTAGTCTCTCCTGATATGTATTATCCTGTAGTCTCTCCTGATATCCTGTAGTCTCTCCTGATATGTTTTATCCTGTAGTCTCTCCTGATATGTGTTATCCTGTAGTCTCTCCTGATATGTATTATCCTGTAGTCTCTCCTGATATGTTTTATCCTGTAGTCTCTCCTGATATGTGTTATCCTGTAGTCTCTCCTGATATGTTTTATCCTGTAGTCTCTCCTGATATGTTTTATCCTGTAGTCTCTCCTGATATCCTGTAGTCTCTTCTGATATGTTTTATCCTGTAGACTCTCCTGATATCCTGTAGTCTCTCCTGATATGTTTTATCTTATATTCTCTCCTGATATGTTTTATCCTGCGATCTCTCCTGATACATTTTATCCCTCAGACCTTTCACCAATTTTTGTTTCTCTCTTCTAGACTTGTTCGATTATATCTAAATCCCCTTTTAATGTCACACTGCATCACTGGCGCTTCCGTGACTCGGTCTCAGGCCGGGTGACTTGTTTTCGTTATCGCTCCTGACAGTGGCTCGGCCCCTCGTACAATGCAGGACGCAATGTTTTGGCAGCTGCCTCCCTCCACTCTCTCCGGCACAACAAAGGAAAAAGGAGAGTTGTTTTTGGGAAGTGACTGTTAGCGAAGCCAACTTACAGGGCGCCAGATTCATGACTGTAATCCCCAGGGGAGACTCAAATATGCCAATAAAAAAAAGAGAGAGAGGAAAAAACAGATAGGGCCAGAAAGTACCAGCCGCCCGCCCTGACACCTCTCGGCGCTAAGCCTATTGTACTACGCTGCTAAATACAGCTCCCGCGTCCCTCCGCAGCTCCCCGTAACATTCTGTTTTTCCAGGAGAACAATTGTGAATGCTCCTCTCCGTTCTGCAGTCATTGTGCTGGCACCCCGAGGAGCCTGGAAGTCGGGCAGTTTGGCAGCAGACGCGAGTGGCACCGCAGCTCTGTTATGTTCCTATTTTTGTTGTTACCTACGTAACAGTTTTTCAGGTTTTAAAAGAAAATAGTGTTTTCAGCGAGAGCCTATTTTCAATAAATACGTGAAAGCTGAAGTTTTTTTTTTTTTTAGGGGCGTATATTTTGCCTTCCCTGGTTCCTCCGTTTCCCCATCAACAACATTCTAATAACATTTTTACAAAATGTTCTGTTTGCATTACATACCTTATTTTAGTCCCAATGATATCATCTCCTGGTCTCTGTGCATCTCTATGCAAAGCAAGCAGATCATTGCTGGTGGGTGGGGATGGCAAGGGGTTGTACTATGCTTCTTAAAAACATCACAGCACAGTTGGGGGCAAGAGCGGACTGACAACTCATGGGGCCCCCGGGCCATAGGGGATCATGGGGCCCCTTTGTTCTTGCCCAAACTCAAAAAAGCCTATAAAAAAGGTACCAGGGGCATCTAATGGGGCCCCCTACTGACCCTGGGCCCTCGGGCAGTGCCCAAGTTTCCAAATGGTCAGTCCGCCCTTGATTCTACCCTACATCCAGGGACATTTGGTGGCTGGGCTCATTTATCTAAGGTGATCATTCACTTGTTCATTCCCAGCAGAAATGGTCAGTCCGCCCCTGGTTGGGGGTAGTAGAAACACGTATCAACCACTTGTTTTTGTCGCCCATTTGCCATTCCATGTAAATAAGACCTTGATCCCTTTGTTGGTCAATGGCATTGCTCGGCCTCCTGTTTACACTTTATGTGATCTGAAAGCGGGTCAAATACTTCAAAAGTAAACAGCTCGGCGCCGCTTTTGCTTTCATTTTATTCCAGAGAGAACGCATTACCATCAGCTGTCACCGGGTGGTGCTGCAATATGTAAAACGACAAGAGGAATATTTCATATATGACAATGCAAAGCTCTGATTTTTATACTTCCATCAGACATTGCAGATTGGATCCCTGATCAGAGAAACCCTGCAGGTCTGAATAAAAGTCATAATAAAATAAAAGGTTGCAGAAAGGAAAAAAAAAATTTACATCAACTGGGCAATACCATTGGGTTGATTTACTAAAGGCAAATAGACTGTGCACTTTGTGAGTGCAGTTGCTCCAGAGCTTAGTAAGAGGTGAAGCTTCACTTTACAAAGAATACCCAATCACATGCAAGGAAAATATAAAAAACAGCATTTTTACTTGCACGTGATTGGATGATGGAAGTCAGCAGAGCTTCTGCTCCGTAAGTTTCATGTTAAAGCAGCACAACCACCCTGACCCCTGTGACCAAGCCATAGTGAGCGAAACATGTGAGGGGGGGGGGTGGCTGGAGCAGCACTGGCTGAAGCCACATTCATCTACATCAGGTTTTAGTTTGCTTTCACCATTGTGAGCAAAGCAGCTAAGAGCAGCCTGGTCAATATGTGAAAAGGATCCTAGAGTTCCACCTACTGGCTAAAAATGAGACTAATTAGTTGTTTCAGATTTCCCTGGCTACCAGGAATCCAGAGGACCTGGAGTCAAATATTCTGTATATTTCATGTTAAAGCAGCTCAACCACCCTGAGCTTTGTGACCAAGCACTGGTGAGCGGGGCGAAACATGTAAGGAGGGGTGGCTGGAGCAGCGCTGGCTGAAGACACATTCGTCTACATACTAATGCACTAACCCAGTGAGCGGCACCTTTTCTTCTCTTTGATAATGCTCTTATCCCCGGGTTCACATCTCTGCGGCTGTGCGGTCCGCGTTTTGCGCAGGCACGAGAGCCCATTCATCTGTATGGACTCCTGTGCCCCGTGACACACAGGGAAGAAGTCCCTGCACTTCTTTTGAAAACGCAGCCCGCACGGGAACCTCGGTTCCCAGTATGGTTGCGTTTTCCAGTGCGGGCGATGTGCCATTAGAACTAATGGCACCCTCCCGCGGGTCCGCATTTCTCTGTGCGGGTGGTGCAGCTGCACGGATTTTCGTGCGGATCTGCAGTGGCACCACCTGCACAGATGTGAACCTAGCCTTACACCTGTGAATGGTGCACTGACGCCAGCTCCCTTCACTGCAACCAGCGGGGAGATCCCTGTCCCAGCTTACAGCGGCACTGCAAGTTTTATTTGAATTGACTGCACCCTGTGGAAAAGGGAATTCTGGAGGAGCGGTGGTTGGGGATCTTGACACTGGAGTCCCTAAGAGACATAAAACCTAGGGCTAAGAATAAACTGAGAGCTTCTTTTCCCTAAAATGTCTGTTAGAATCAGAAGATTTTAGTGTACTTTCACAATTTTGAGCAAAGCAGCTAAGAGTGGCCTGGTAAATATGTGAAAAGGCTCCTAGAGCTCCACCTACTGGCTATTTGAGGAAAACCACTAAGAGTGTTGTAGCAAACTACAGCCCCTCAAATTTCCCCCTCCTATCACAAATCCTCTACCCCTCAAATGTCCCCCTCCTAGCACAAATTCTCTACCACGCAAATTTCCCCCTCCTAGCACAAATCCTCTACCCCTCAAGTTTCCCTCTCCTAGCACAAATCCTCTACCCTTCAAATTTACCCCTCCTAGCACAAATCCTCTACCCCTCAAATTTCCCCCTCCTAGCACAACTCCTCTAATCCTCACATTTCCCCCTCCTAGCACAAATCCTCTACCCCTCAAATTTCTCCCTCCTAGCACAAATCTTCTACCCCTCAAATTTCCCCCTCCTAGCACAAATCCTCGACCCCTCAAATTTCCCCCTCCTAGCACAACTCCTCTAATCCTCAAATTTCCCCCTCCTAGAACAAATCCTCTACCCCTCAAATTTCTCCCTACTAGCACAAATCCTCTACCCCTCAAATTTCCCCCTCCTAGCACAAATCCTCAACCCCTCAAATTTCCCCCTCCTAGCACAACTCCTCTAATCCTCAAATTTCCCCCTCCTAGAACAAATCCTCTACCCCTCAAATTTCTCCCTCCTAGCACAAATCCTCTACCCCTCAAATTTCCCCCTCCTAGCACAAATCCTCTACCCCTTAAATTTCCCCCTCCTAGCACAAATCCTTCCTTCAACTTTTCCAAGACATGCTGGTAGGTTAATGGTCTCTGGTCTATATTGGCCCTAGTATGCGCTTGTGAGATAGATGTTGTAGTCTGTAACCTCCTCGAGGGCAGGGACGGTATATAAAGTGCTGCATAAACAGTACTGGGACCGGGCAAGGATCCAGAACTGCACCCCTCCCCCACTGTTAATGCATGCCATAGAATTGGTGTACCACACTGCACCTATTACCCCCTTGCTTCTCTGCGCCCAGGACAGCTGCCCCTCCTGCCCACCCCTTGTCCCAGCCCTGCACATCAATTGTTGGTGCTATATAAATGCTGATAATAATAAATATTCAATCGAATAGAAACAAACGATAACATTTCGCAGTGGCCGATCGATTTGCCGGCGTCGACAATGATTGAAAGTGCACGAAATTGGAGGGTCAGTGGTTTGCGACACTGCGAAATAATCATCATATTAGTTGCATCAAACGATCGATCACATACTGATATATTGATACAAGTGCGGTCGCCTATAGAAGTGCCTGCTCTGCGACATTGGACGTCACGGTGAAGAGTTGGCAGCCACGGATTTCTTTCGTCACAATTGGCAGGCTTCCATCTCTTGGCACCTCGTTTTTATACGGAAGCGCGCAGATTGTGATCAGTGCCGGGAAAAGGGTGCGGAACCACCAACACACACAACCCCCCCCCCCGGGGTTCTTCAAATGATATAGATGCGTCCATTTGCGTTGTCAGAGCCCCGCCCGAGGAATGTTTGTGTTTACACACGGTAATAACGAAACTACCGCCATGCTGATAAGTGACTGACACTGAAACAGCCAGACAAGGGAAGTGGTCAGGAGGCAAGTTCCCTGTAACGGCTTAAAGCAGAACTCTAGCCAAACGGGTAAATTCAAAATAGAAATACATAGCTGTGAAATGATTGACTTCTCCATTTCTTGCTATGTGGTATGAATGTAAACCATAAATGGCATTAAAATGTATAAACATCTAAAGCTGAAGTTTATTCTGCTTATATGTACTTTCCATGGTCCAAACACTGTGTTGTGTATTACATAATCCTAACCCTTACACTCTATACACTGTGTTGTGTATTACATAGTCCCTGACCCCTACACTCTATACACTGTGTTGTGTATTACATAGTCCCTGACCCCTACACTATATACACTGTGTTGTGTATTACATAATCCTAACCCTTACACTCTATACACTGTGTTGTGTATTATATAGTCCCTGACCCCTACACTCTATACACTGTGTTGTGTATTACATAATCCTAACCCTTACACTCTATACACTGTGTTGTGTATTATATAGTACTGACATTTACACTCTATACACTGTTGTGTGTTACATAATCATTTCCCCTACACTCTATACACTGTGTTGTGCATTATATAGTCCTGACATCTACACTCTATACTGTGTTGTTTACTACATAATCCTAACCCCTACACTCTATACATTGTGTTGTGTATTACATAATCCTGACCGCTACACTCTATACACCTTGTTGTATATTGCATAGCCCCTGACCCCTACATTCTATATACTGTGTTGTGTATTACATAGACCTGACCCCTACACTCTATACACCATGTTGTGTATTATATAACTCTAACCCCCACACTCTATACACTGTGTTGTGTATTACATAATCCTGATCCCTACACTCTATACACCATGTTGTGTATTACATAGCCCCTGACCCCTACACTCTATACACTGTGTTGTGTATAACATAGCCCCTGACCCCTACACTCTATACACTGTGTTGTGTATAACATAGCCCCTGACCCCTACACTCTATACACTGTGTTGTGTATAACATAGCCCCTGACCCCTACACTCTATACACTGTGTTGTGTATAACATAGCCCCTGACCCCTACACTCTATACACTGTGTTGTATATTACATAGCCCCTGACCCCTACACTCTATACACTGTGTTGTGTATAACATAGCCCCTGACCCCTACACTCTATACACTGTGTTGTGTATAACATAGCCCTTGACCCCTACACTCTATACACTGTGTTGTGTATTACATAATCCTTTCCCCTACACTCTATACACTGTGTTGTGTATTACATAGCCCTTGACCCCTACACTCTATACACTGTGTTGTGTATTACATAACCCCTGACCCCTACACTCTATACTGTGTTGTGTATTACATGGTCCTGATGAAGATCCTGAACCCCAAAGAAGCCGTCGAGAAGACATCAGCGCTGGCAAGGGAGCTGGTGGATATCGGTGAGTACCAGGGGCGGACTGACCATTCAAGCACTCGGGCACTGCCAGAGGGCCCAGTGTCAGTAGGGGGCCCTATGAGATGCCCCTGGTACCTTTCATTGGCTTTTCCATAGGCTTTTTTGGGTGTGGGCGAGGACACAGGGGCCCCATGATCCCCTATTGCCCAGGGGCCCCATGAGTTCTCAGTCCGCCCGTGGTGAGTACAGTTCAGCTTTAAGCTGCTTTCCTGCATTATTGCATTGCAACAGTCCAAACACACAGTCCACGTGGAGTCCTGCAAAATAAAGTAGGTGAAAGGTTCCTCCTCTGAAGTTCTCCGCTGCATTCCTGGGAATTATTGATGTCATAGCCGTGAGTAGATAACATATCTATAGGCTCCGGCTATCTGCTCTGTCAATAATGAGGAAGGGCTCGATCATTGAACCAGCGACTTTTTTATGTCTAGTCGCCCCTTGCAAAACATTGTGGGGGTAATATATAATGCAGAGATGGGAATACCCATTGTACGCTGGGTTTATAAACAGATACATTGGTTGCACCAAAGCACATTGGTTGAGCTTGTTCCGTTTTATACGGGAATGAGGTTCTTCTTTATTTACATTGTTGAAGGTTTGCTCAGATGAGGGTGGTTTTCCATGGCATGCAGAAGCACGTAAGTGATCAAGGTAACAAAAAAAAATTATTTCTTTTAGATTTCACTCTCTGTTTATTTTTTTCTTGAGTTATTAAGTGTTCTTGCATGGCGACCACTTACTGTTATCTCACATATATATTCTTATTATTACATCCAAATTTACCGCCCTAACTCCTCCCACAGTTTTTACACTACATAGACAGGAATATACCGAAACGTGCGGATTGTTCCCGATTGGTGAGCTATTACTTTGTGGAACGTTACGCCGAATGGTTCACAAAATATCGCCGTTTTTGTGGTGAAAATGGTCCCATAGGAATGAATGGCGGAATGTTCAAAACTAAAGTGGGAGCTGACAAAAGCTAGAGTGTGAGCTGAAAAATCAGGACATGATCTCTAAACTGCCATCACTCCCTCATTTTCAAGCCCACCTACACAAATCTTATATCAAAACATTCAGCTATCCCTGCTGCCACTAAAAATGTCCACGGCTAAGACATAGTCCTGATAGTTTTCACAATATGACCATTTGTTTGCAACTCACGCCGCCCATTGACATTCATTGAAACTCCACTCTAGCCACCTGAAATTTGAAGGGCAACTTCTAAACTGCGACTGTGCCTTCATTTTTAATATTTCAGAGACATACTATGTATCAAAATGTAGGTCTGGGTCTTGTGATTCTCACAATATAAAGCTCTTCGATGTAGGATTTATCATTTTTAAACTACAACCATTTGAAGATGGCAACTGCCAGTGAAGTGATCAAGTTGGAGCAGTTTGTTTTTAACTGCTCTTCTCTGCCTTTGCTGTAGAGTGAGTTGCCATAGAAACCGAGGTGTGTGAGCAGGCAGCAGAGTGACAAGCCACTCCACCCAGTTACTCCGCCCACTCCAGTTGTAGACTACTGGTGGAGGCAAGAACACTTCACACAATTTCCCCAGAAATTGTAGCTTTTCTAGTTATTATTATTATTATACAGGATTTATATATTATTATTCAGGATTTATATATTATTATTATACAGGATTTATATATTATTATTATTATTATACAGGATTTATATATTATTATTCAGGATTTATATATTATTATTATACAGGATTTATATATTATTATTATTATACAGGATTTATATATTATTATACAGGATTTATATATATATTATTATTATTATACAGGATTTATATATATATTATTATTATTATACAGGATTTATATATATATATTATTATTATACAGGATTTATATATATATTATTATTATTATTATACAGGATTTATATATATATATTATTATTATACAGGATTTATATATTATTATTATACAGGATTTATATATATATATTATTATTATACAGGATTTATATATATATATTATTATTATACAGGATTTATATATTATTATTATTATACAGGATTTATATGGCGCCAACAGTTTGTTCAGCGCTTTACAATATAACGGGACACAATACAGCAACAATACAGTTCAATATAAGAGGGAAAGGAGGACCCTGATCCTGGGAGCTTACAATCTAGGAGTTGATTTTTTTTTTCTTGACTTGAGGTGCAATATTATGTCTTTCTTGAGCATTTACAGCTTGATGGGTCGCAGATGAAATCTGCAGAGGATATGGAAGCGGTGATAAACGTTTGGCACTCATCGATTATAGGTGTTTTGACCAAAACGTTCAGTTAAGGTGGGAATACATGATTAGAAAATCGACCAATCAGTCATCCGACGACCGAGAGGCGTTCGTTCATTGGTTGAAATCATGGCCCACATTAACCAATCTAAAAAGAAACATTAGTCGGGCAATATGTAGTGTTTATTATTATTTATTTCAGGTAATTATATAGTGCTGTCAGTTTATATATATATTGTACATTCACATCAGTCCCTAACCCTCAAGGGGCGTACAATCTAAGATCCCTAACCCTCAAGGGGCGTACAATCTAAGATCCCTAACTCACATTCATACATACACATACTAGGGCCAAGTTAGACTGGAGCCAATTAACCTACCAGCATGTCTTTGGAACATGGGAGGAAACCAGAATACCCGGAGAAAACCCACGCAGGCAGGTGGTGGCGTGGTTGGGATTCGAACCAACGGCCCGAGTACTGCCAGGGGGAAGTGCTAACCATTTAGCCACTGTGCTGCCCAAGTTGATATCTTCCGTACAAGTGGAAGTGATGCGGTGTGCGTGTGACCTTGTAGCCACGCCCTTCCGGCCAGAACGAGCGATATACACAACAATTACTAGCAATGAGTATAATATCATTTATTACACGACCTATATACATAAATAGTGATACATAAAATATAATCTGCAGAATTCTGGTTTCATGATCTCATTAGGCCAATCTACTTTTAACATTTGGATTTTTTTGAAGATTCCTTGGACATCAACATCCGGGTCATCTTCTGTTTCCGCTCATGCGTGATAGCGCTTGATAGATTTTTTTCGGACGACCGTCATACCACCGCATAGAAAATCGGTCGTTCATATGCAAAATGACAACATTTTTCACTGTTGTTCAACCAGATTTTTTCGTTCACAATATCGTTATCGGTTAAAACATCCTGCTCATCAACGAAGAGAAAATCGTTCGATCAGTGGTGCCGCAACATTTTTCTACACAGAAAAGAAAGAAAAACTGACGCGTTTCGATCATTCCACATTCTAGATCTTCCTCAGGGGGCATGAGAGACAAAGGACTTTATTATTATTATACAGGATTTATAGCGCCAACAGTTTGCTCAGCACTTTACAATATAACGGGAGACAATACAGCAACAATACAGTTCAATACAAGAGGGATAGGAGGACCCTGATCCTGGGAGCTTACAATCTAGGAACAATATGTCAGCGCAAAGAGAGGATGACTTCCAAGATGAGAGGCTGGACACCATGTTCCAGTGGGGTGACTTCCAATATGGTCTTCTGACTCACAGACTGTCTGTGCTTCATTCTGATGATTTGGGATTTGGTGGATTTGTTCCCTACAGCACCTTTTTTTTGTGCTTCCTTGCAGACTTGTCTTACGTGCCACTCTGGTCTTTGTTCCATGGGATGTGACATACTTCCATCCATTCCTTGAAGAAATTAATATCTCAAATGTACCACTCTATTTCCTTGAGTGGTTACATCCATTACCGAGTGAAATTCTATCTGTTCCATACATTGGCCTGCTCAAGACATGACCCATGGGGGGGAATGTTTTGGTGCCCCTCTGTCAGTCCTTGTTGTCTGGCGACTTACATCTGACCACTCTTGCCCACTTGGATGATGCACCCCGCCGTAACATGGTGTCCAGCCTCTCATCTTGGAAGTCATCCTCTCTTTTGCTCTGACATGTTTTTAAAGTCCTTTGTCTCTCATGCCCCCTGAGGAAGATTTCGAATGTGGAATGATCGAAACGTGTCGGTGTTTTTTTTCTTTCTTTTCTGTGTGGCTTCATATTCTTGTATTAAGAGTTGTCTTGTAAGAATACTGTCAGAGTAATAGTCTTTTTTAGAAATCATGTATTTAGTATCACAATGGAAATGTGTATGTAATAAAGTTGCTAAAAATCTTTTTTTTTTACCAAATGTCTCTTTCAATATATGTATGATCCTATTGCTGCATTAAAGTCCCACTGGGGATTCTTTGGGTACAGGAAGTTATGTCTATTGACCCGATTTTAATGTGTGAGTAGGTCTTTGGCATTTGTGTATGATATAATAAACTTTACTCTGTTACACTATGGTGGTTTTTTCTCTGATTCCCTGTTTATGAGCCATTGGGAGAGTGGAGGAGTTTTGTAAAGGTGCCTTACCATTGTAATGGTTGATTAACTGTGGGCTGTGTGGAAGCTGATCCTGTGTCCATCCAGAGAGTGAGATTCATCCCACCTGGAGCTATACTGGTGATTTGTAATGCCTTATGACTCCTTGAGGGTCAAAGATTGGAGGTAAGCATGCACGCTAGATGGTGACAGATGGTCTGATGCACTTGTGCACGTATTAACTTTCACCGTCGAAGATTGATTCTTTGGCATTTGTGTATGGTATAATAAACTTTACTCTATTACACTATGGTTGTTTTTTCTCTGATTCCCTGTTTATGAGCCACTGGGAGAGTGGAGGAGTTTTGTAAAGGTGCCTTACCATTGTCATGCTTGATTAACCGTGGGCTGTGTGGAAGCTGATCCTGTGTCCATCCAGAGAGTGAGATTCATCCCACCTGGAACTATACTGGTGCTTTGTAATGCCTTATGACTCCTTGAGGGTCAAAGATTGGAGGTAAGCGTGCACGCTAGATGGTGACAGATGGTCAGTTGAGAGACGTCCAACCCTTCATGTATATTGGCTGACACTGGAATCGCTCGGACTCATGCTCCCCTCCTCTCACTTGCTGGTGGGGAGATCCTTTTCCTTCCATCCATAGCTTGGAGCAGCGCCATAAGGTATACCGTATTTTTCGCTCCATAAGACGCACTTTTTTTCCCCCAAAAAAGGGGGGAAAATGTCAGTGCGTCTTATGGAGCGAATATAGAGCGGCCGGTCCGGTATTTCCACCGCCGCCGTGTCAGAATACCGGGCCGGCCGCTCAGCTCTGCAGTGGGACCTTACCTGTCCCTCTATCCAGCGGCGCGCTGTCTTCCCGGCTTCTGTAGTGTGCGTGACAGCTGGGTCCCAAGTGCGCATGCGGAAGAAGCAGTGCTCTTTGTGAATGGTAAGGCGGTACCTGGGACACATGACAGATCCCAGAAGCCACCGGACCAATCACAAAGCGCAGCGCTTCTCGCGCATGCGCACTGGGCATCCGGCTGTCTGACGAGCGCCCACACTACAGAAGCCGGGAAGACAGCGCGCGGCTGGATCGAGGAACAGGTAAGATAAAAAAAAAAACTCTGCGGAAGTAAGAGCGGGTACCTGTCAAATTCAGGTACCCGCTCCCCCTCCCTCCCCAAAGGTCAGCAGTCATCTCCTGTACTGTCCGCAGTCTCTGGTCATCCCTGTACTGTCCGCAGTCTCTGGTCATCCCTGTGCTGTCCACAGTCTCTGGTCATCCCTGTGCTGTCCACAGTCTCTGGTCATCCCTGTGCTGTCCGCAGTCTCTGGTCATCCCTGTGCTGTCCGCAGTCTCTGGTCATCCTTGTGCTGTCCGCAGTCTCTGGTCATCCCTGTGCTGTCCGCAGTCTCTGGTCATCCCTGTGCTGTCCGCAGTCTCTGGTCATCCCTGTACTGTCCGCAGTCTCTGGTCATCCCTGTGCTGTCCGCAGTCTCTGGTCATCCCTGTGCTGTCCGCAGTCTCTGGTCATCCCTGTACTGTCCGCAGTCTCTGGTCATCCCTGTACTGTCCGCAGTCTCTGGTCATCCCTGTACTGTCCGCAGTCTCTGGTCATCCCTGTACTGTCCGCAGTCTCTGGTCATCCCTGTACTGTCCGCAGTCTCTGGTCATCTCCTGTACTATGTCTGCAGTCCATTAGTTCAGAATTTTTTTTTCCTGTTTTCTGCCTCTAAAACCTAGGTGCGTCTTATGGAGCGAAAAATATGGTACTTTTCACACTATGACAGGTGCTAATACTTTGCTGCATCAAGGCAGAGAAGATCATTACACTGGCAGGCCCATTCTGAGCTGTCTCCCACTTGGGGCCATATTGATATCCTGCATGCACATGTGCTGTAAATTAGTAGCATGCACACAGGAGTTGGGGGGACCAGACAGATGATCTCATCATTATGTTGTTGTTCCCACACTTTTCAAGCATAGGATAAATTTAAAAAAAAAACTGCCCAAGCTATTTTGGTCAAATGCAGCCCCAAAATGACTGGTCACTAGGCTGACTTTGCTGTCTGGCAGGGCTGTGTAAATCTCAGGACTGGATGGACAGAAATGCAAATCCTTGCGCACGAAAACGGCTCCCATCTATTCTTTATGATGGTGTATTTAGGTTTTCTTTGCCTGCAGTTTAGCTTTAAGGCCCCGGAGCCAAGCGTCGAGGGTCTGGCAGCATGCTTTATTTAATGGACAGAGAGATAAATACGGTTCGGGAATGTTTCCACAAAAGGCCTGCAGTATTACAGCATGGACCTCAGCATGGAAGAAAAGCACGAGAGCTTCCAATGCTATCGCCCCCTGTCCTGGAACAGAATGTTACATCGTAATCACGGCTTCTGTACTCAATCTGGGCAACAGTCCAGAGGTGGCCCATGACACTGTGAAGATCACTCCGGCTATGGCTCGATGTGTCCCGCGTACACCGCTGCAGACCTTCAAAGAGCGCAGTGTGTGGGCAATACAGACCTGCCCGCCTCTCTTGGCCGGACCGCATCCAGCACAAGCAAGACCAGTACATGTCGGTGCAGACCACACAGGGACAGAGAAGGGCAGGAAAGAGCCTTCAGGATAGAGGCCTGATCCTAAAAAAAACTGTCCTGTGTCACCAACATCAAGAATCCAAACTGCTTTAACCCCTTCACGCCAGCACCTCCCGGCCTTTCAAGAGTTTCAGAAGCCGGGAGGCGGGGCGGGGTTTAGGGTCATGTGACCGTCGTCATGGTGGTCACATGATCGGGAAAGGTCCCAATAGAAAGAGGAGATAGGGACCTTTTCCATGAGTACCGGACATGTGTGCTGGGAGCCCGCAGGGCGCGCGCTCTCGGCACATATGTCCTTTTTTATTAGAACGCAAATGTGCCCAGACCACGAGAGGTCGCACATTTGCGTTCGGCCGGCGTGAAGAGGTTAAAGTAAAACCATAAGCAATTTTTTTTTTTAATTTTGGATACAGTAAGGAAAGGTTATGACCCATGGGGCAGCACAGTGACTAAATGGTAAGCACTTCCGCAGTACTAGGGTTGTTGGCAGGGGCGGACTGACAATTTGGAAACTAGGGCCGAGGGCCCGGAGTCAGTAGGGGGCCCCATAAGATGCCTCTGGTACCTTTTTCATAGGCTTTTGTGAGTTTGGGCAAGGACACAGGGGCCCCATGATCCCCTATTGCCCGGGGGCCCCATGAGTTGTCAGTCCGCCCCTGGTTGTTGGTTCAGATCCCAACCATGGCACCACCTGCATGGAGTCTGCATGTTCTCTCTGTGCCTGCCTGGGTTTCCTCCAGGTACTCCGATTTCCTCTCACACTCCAAAGACATGCTGGTAGGTGAATTGGATCCTGTCTAAATTGTCCCTAGTATGTGTATGTATGAATGTGAGTTAGGGGCCTTAGATTGTACACCCCTTGAGGGTTCGGGACCTTAGATTGTACGCCCCTTGAGGGTTAGGGACCTTAGATTGTACGCCCCTTGAGGGTTAGGGACCTTAGATTGTACACCCCTTGAGGGTTAGGGACCTTAGATTGTACGCCCCTTGAGGGTTAGGGACCTTAGATTGTACGCCTCTTGAGGGTTAGGGACCTTAGATTGTACGCCCCTTGAGGGTTAGGGACCTTAGATTGTACGCCCCTTGAGGGTTAGGGACCTTAGATTGTACACCCCTTGAGGGTTAGGGACCTTAGATTGTACGCCCCTTGAGGGTTAGGGAGTGATGGGAATGCAAAATTGTTATGTAAAGCGCTACGCAAATTGACGGCGCTATATAAGTACCTGAAATAAATAAATGAAATAAATGTAAAAGGGGCTCTGATGAGGACACTGATGTAAGGGGGAACTCTGATGAGGACTCTGATGCAAGCAGAACCCCAAAGGTGGACTCTGATGTAAAGGGGGCTCCGATGAGGACACTGACGTAAGGGGGAACTCTGATGAGGACTCTGATGCAAGCAGAACCCCAAAGGTGGACTCTGATATAAAAGGGGCTCTGATGAGGACTCTGATGCAAGCAGGACCGCTAAGGTAGGCTCTAATTTAAGAGGGGCTCTGTTGGGTACACTGAAGTAAGAAGGGACTCTGATAGGGGCCCTAAATTTAAAACATTAACAATAACGTATAAAGCCATTTATAACTCTGCCCCAAATTACATCACTGATCTTGTCTCCAAATAGCACCCAAACCGTACTCTCCGCTCCTCGCAGGACCTCCTACTCTCTAGCTCCCTTGTCTCCTCCTCCCATGCTCGTCTCCAGGACTTCTCCAGAGCTTCCCCCATCCTCTGGAACTCTCTACCCCAATTTATCAGACTATTGCCTACTCTGCTCACTTTTAGGTGATCTCTGAAAACCTCTCTCTTCAGGGAAGCCTATCCTGCCCTCAGCTAATAATGGAATCTTCTACTCTTCCAACCAGTCCATCCCCCACAGTTACTACCTTTTGTACCACTAGCCCCTCCCTCCTAGATTGTAAGCTCCCAGGATCAGGGCCCTCCTATCCCTCTTGTATTGAACTGTATTGTTGCTGTATTGTCTCCCTTTATATTGTAAAGTGCTGAGCAAACTGTTGGCGCTATATAAATCCTGTGTAATAATATAATACATTGTATCTTTCTCTCCTTGCAGGAGAGAAAAATATCAACAAACAAAAAAAAAATAAAAACAATAAAAAACAAATAGCTAGATCAAGGTTTGATCTAGATCAGTGTCAGGGTTAGTGTTAGGATCAAGGTAAAGGTCAAAGGTCAGTATATTTTGGGAAGGATTTGCTCAAGAAAGACATAATATTGCACCTCAAGTCAAGAAAAAAAAAATCAACTCCTAGATTGTAAGCTCCCAGGATCAGGGTCCTCCTAACCCTCTTGTAGTGAACTGTATTGTTGCTGTATTGTCTCCAGTTATACTGTAAAGCGCTGAGCAAACTGTTGGCACTATATAAATCCTGTATAATAATAATATATAAATCCTGTATAATAATAATATATAAAAATCCTGTATAATAATAATATATAAATCCTGTATAATAATAATAATATATATAAATCCTGTATTATAATAATATATAAATCCTGTATAATAATAATAATATATATAAATCCTGTTTAATAATAATATATAAATCCTGTATAATAATAATATATAAATCCTGTATAATAATAATAATATATATAAATCCTGTATAATAATAATAATAATAATAATATATAAATCCTGTATAATAATAATAATAATAATATATAAATCCTGTGTAATAATAATAATGTAAGGGAGAATCTGATGGGCACCTGATGTAAGAAGGGACTTTATTATTCGCTGATTTATAAAACTGATTTTTTTTTGCCCTGACAATATTTGTAAAAGATATGACGTGTCATGTGGCCCTCGTACTGAAATGTTTGGTGGCCCCTGCTCCAGGTATTAGCAAGATTAGACCAACTGATCCAAATTTGCCAGGCCAGGTAAAGCGAATCATTTTAGCCATGTCACAATCCCCTCCTCAGATCTCATCTCTGCTCCCAGCCCTCGTATTCCTCGTATCACCCCCCTCCTGAGCCGCAGCTGGTGCCGAAAAAGAAAAAAAAAAAGAAAAACCACATGCCTGCTTCTACTACAGATCCAAAATAAGCGCAGAGTTTGTCACGGCGGGAGGACGTTCCCAGATCTGAGTCCAGGTGCACTCCTCCTCCAACCTGCCATCCACAACAAAGTGATGCAACGGCCGGGAGATGCGTCTTGTCAACAATGATGAAACTCTTGCACGGCGGGAGGGTGGGCAGAGCCGGAGGTGACACCTGCCTCTCCAAGGGTGACAGTGACACGGGCCACAGGGGAAGGTTGGCGGGGGGTCAGGGTACACCTGTTGGATGATATGTATCAGGGGAAAGAAGGAGTAGAAGTGCCCTTGTGGGGAGGGAGGGGGGGACAGATAAAACAACAAAAGCTCCAACAGCTGAGTCCTCCTGGCCTGACATCAGTCACCGCGCCTCGAGGAAAGGATATTATTAACCTGAAATCAGATAAACAGACGGCGAAAGGGGACCGAGGAATGCGTCCTGAGGCATGGCCACAGTTATGTGGCATCAATGGATGCCAATGGTGTCACTGATAGAAGGCAAACAGTGACACCACTTCAGGCTTCATGTGAGGGTGAACTCAATTTGACTGAATCCGATCTCATGGTGACAGCACATGCTTTGATTTCTGATCGATTTCTCCTGATTGGAATAGTCAGTTGACAAGTTGTATGACATGATCCAAAATAATCGATCATGCTTGCATTTTTAGCATGCAATCTCATATTCAGGTCAATCAAAAATACGGTGAGGGTGGCCATACGCGTTTCTAATTTTCTATTCAATCAATCATTATTGGCAAACAATTGAAAAAAGATAACTTCCCTTCCGATCAATTTAGATCGCATTCAATCAAACCGAGCTGATTGGCTAGGGCGGAAAGTTATCAATCGGCTCACTGAGATGCGTTGTTCATCAAGTCGATCGTATTTTTTGATTGACCTGAATATGAGATTGCATGCTAAAAATGCAAGCATGATCGATTATTTTGGATCATGTCATACAACTTGTCGACTGACTATTCCAATCAGGAGAGATCGATCAGAAATCGAAGCATGTGCCGTCACCGTCGGCACAATCGAATAAACAGAACTTCCCTTCCGATCAATTTAGATTGAATTCGATCAAACCGAGCTGATTGGCTCTGATGGTTATTAATCGGCTCACTGAGTTGTTCATTAAGTCGATCGTATTTTTGATTGACCTGAATATGAGATTGCATGCTAAAAATGCAAGCATGATCGATTATTTTGGATCATGTCATACAACTTGTCGACTTGACTATTCCAATCAGGAGAGATCAATCAGAAATCGAAGCATGTGCCGTCACCGTCAGCACAATCAAATAAACAGAACTTCCCTTCCGGTCAATTTAGATCGAATTCGATCAAACCGAGCTGATTGGCTAGGTTGGTTATCAATCGGCTCACTGAGTTGTTCATTAAGTCGATCGTATTTTTGATTGACCTAAATATGAGATTGCATGCTAAAAATGCAAGCATGATCGATTATTTTGGATCGTGTCATACAACTTGTCGACTGACTATTCCAATCAGGGGAGATCGATCAGAAATCGAAGCATGTGCCGTCACCATGAGATCGGATTCAGTCAAATTGAGTTCATTGTCCAAGGTGGAAAATTGTCAGTTGTGTTGCCAATCAGATTGCGAGATTTGCATGGTGACCTCCGAGATGCGTTCGAGAATTTACGATCGTATCTCGTATCATCTAACTAGTCGACTGACTTCTCCAATCATGAGAGATCGATCAGAAATTGAAACGTGCCGTCACCATCGGCACAATTGAATAAAGATAACTTCCCTTCTGATCAATTTAGATCAGATTCGATCAAACCGAGCTGATTGGCTAGGGAGGACAGTATATACACACATATATACATATATATACATATATACACTGCATGTTGAAATGCATTTTTTATATATTACAAAATATATGAAAAATATTTTTAAAAATATATTTTTTTAAAATATATTCTTCAGATTTTTTTTGA